>NW_028250421.1:0-16024 GCF_964263255.1 Lissotriton vulgaris
ATGCCTGGACCTGCAACTAGACCTGACTGAGCCCAGCTGTCTTCTGCTGGAGTGTTTCCCTTATCCCAAGAAGTGACTCTGCATGTCCTGGACCATTGGCTGGCATCCGAGTGTAATCCTCCTGAAGTAAAATTGTAAATCCTGGAGTTTGGGCTCCTCGTGACTATAAACAGAATCATTTGCACTAAGACCTTGCTGACCACGACAAACGCCAGCATGAAGCTGTGATGAAATAGTTCTTCATGTCAACAGTGTCTGCCAGTGACGACCAGCAATGCAAAACCTGAACTTCGCGCTACAGCAATGCCAGCCTGCGACAACCATAACACCATTTTGTAGCAACGACCGTCCGTGATGCTTTACCAGCTCTTCTCTCTACAGCAACAACTGTCCCAACTTGCTCTTTGTGCTACAGTGATGACGTCCAGTGGCGGCTGGTGACATTTGAAAGTGGTGCGGCATAAATACTGCACTGTGGCGAGCAGGCGCAGCGAGTGAGGCCGAACCGCCTATGGGGGGTCGGGGGTTTCGCCCACACGAATATTTTGAAAAAAGTAGGGAAATGGTGCATTCTCAAGCACATTTGAGAAAGAGGTGGCTTGGCGAATACATCTCTGGGAGTAGCCAGTCTGCAAGTCTCATTGAGGGGGATGGAGAAATATGATCACATCACCTCCATCCTGATTGAATTCTATTAGCTCCCCTTGATGGTCCTCTACAGCATCAAAACCAGCTGCATACTTTATGAACATTGCAAATGATGCAGTTGTTGTTCATGAAGTAGTTCAGCAAAGACTGAACTACTTCATGACTTGCTGCAGCACAACTTTTATCGTGACAGGCAGTGCACAGTTATCTAAAAATAAAGGCTGTTTTGGGTAAGATGTGGAAGGGGTAGTGGTGATGTTCAGAGTGCCTCAATAGTGCAGTCATGTTATTCTATGTTAGATTAGTGCACCCTGTTCTCTCTCTACATCTTGCCTATATGTATATCTTATCTTCATAAGACTCCTTTCACCAAAATAGAGAGCTCTCAGCTGACATGGGCCCACTGATTGCAACAAGCTTCCTTGCATGCCGTGTCATGATCCATAGATTCCCCTTCAGTACTAACCTTGGCCAGAGCCTACCCTCGTACAGAACCTAGATGCTCTACAGCTCTGTGGATTTCCTTTACTATCTGGCCAATATTTGCCATCATCATATTGCACCAAGGCTGAGGCATATACAGGTTCTCAGCCTTGGTGACCAATGCCTGTTATTACTATCAATATTCTTGCTGTCCCGTACCAGGCATCTAGCTACTAAAGCTTAAGATCTAGACTAGTGTGCTACAGTGCTAACTAATTCCCACGCACACCCACAAACTCCTTGGGGGAGTAACTATTCAGCAAAAGTGCTGTCTCCACTCGGCCACAACTGATCACGCAGCATGCTATTATTTAGATTTACCACCATCTGCTCAAACAACACAGAGTGTATTTTTTATTCAGAGGAATCAGCTTAGCAACACAGTTCAATGTGCCACAATCATCTGATCCTTGTTAGCACCACAAGTTAATATTCAAATACACTGTTTTTGTGCTGTGAATACCAGAAGCACAGTTCGAAGTGCTACATAATTGTTATGAACGTTACACATTTAAAAACATTCACTTAGCAAATAAATGTACGGAAGACTCTACGCACCATAATTACCAGCACACTGATGAGCGGCAGAGAAGAGAGGCGATACACTCTGAGCTGCGGAGGACTGACCGCTCTGATGATTTAGCCTCCGTCCCTCCTCACTCTTCCTCAGCCTCCTCACCTCACTTCGTTCCCCCTCCCCACTCGCCCGTGGCTCCTTCTTTCATCCCCTCCCAGCCCCCCTTCACGCTCCTTCGCCCCCTGCCTTGGTCTTTCCTCTTCCTGCTCTCTCACAGAGGGCCCCTCACTCCCTTCTGAAGTTTACCCCTGCCTCCCTCCTCACTCCCTCTTCTCGGTACCCTGCGCTGCCCTCACCCCTCCTTTTATCTGCCAACACTTTATCCCTCTCCTGGGCTCTCACTTTCATCCTGTCACCCGCTCTCCTCGGTCCTCGCTCCTCCCGGGTCTCTCTCTCCTCTGTCCTTTCACGCTCTCCCACACTCTGTCCCTCTCCTCTGTGTCTCCTCGTCTCGCTCTCTGCTCATGTCCCATCCTCTCGCTGTGTCTCCTCTCGGCACCTCTCTGTAATCCCTCTCTCTTCTTACTCTCTACTGCTCTTTCCCTTTTCTGCGCCCTTCGCCCTCTCCTTCCTGTCTTGCCCCCTCTCTTTCCTGTTTGTCCCTCCTCTCTCCTGTCTTGCCCCCTGCGCTCTCTCCTGCCTGTCACCCTCTCTCCTGTCTTTTCCTGTTGTGTCGCCTGCACTCTCTCCTGCCTGTCCCCCTCTCTCCTGTCTTTTCCTGTTTTGTCCCGTGCGCCCTCTCCTGCCTGTCCAACCTCTCTCCTGTATTTCCCTGTCTTGTCCGCTCTCTCTCTCCTGCCTGCCCCCCTCTCCCCTGTCTTTCCCAGTCTTGTCCACCCTCTCTCTCCTGCCTGTCCTCCCTCTCTCCTGTCTTGCCCCTCTCCTGTTTGCCCCGCTTTCTCTTGTCTTTCCCTGTTCTTTCCCCTTCTTCCTGTCTTGTCCCGCGCTCTCAGGTCTCACCCTGTCTTCCCGGTTCCTTCTCCCTCCTTGCCTCTGCCTCCGACCTCTCTCCCCCCAGGCTCGTGGGTCCCTCCTGCCCTCGGAGGATGAGCTCCTGGTCGCTTTGCACTTCTTGCTGCACTTGGAGATGGTGAGATCAGGAGGACCCCGGAAGCAGGTAGGAGCCCTCTCAGTCTTTGGGGAACTTGAAAGGTGTGTTGCCCGCCCCCCTCCCCACCCCCCCAACAACACACTGCCCCGGCCCCCACCACATTCCTCTTGGCAACGCAGCCGCAGGAACTCCCGGAGCGTGCCCCGCCTGAAATTAAACCCGCTATGAGGGTGCCAGAGAGTGAGGCTGAGACCCCCAAAGGGGAGACCTATTGGCTATGTCAATGCTGTTTTTTTTTTAAATAACAAGCAGTGCTATATGGCTCCGGCTGCCACTTAGTCCACCACATCCCACGTAGATTCTGCAGCCATCTTTGAATGGTTTTAAAGCCAATTCAAAAGCTGTCACCAGTGTATGTTAAGCCCTATCTCAACTGTGAGACTGCTCTCCTGCTTCCCAATTCTATTAAATACAAATTATGTAAAAAGAACATCCCTTTCTGAGCTGCACTGCTCATCCTACCCACGTTTCATGCCCAGATTTGAAATACTGATGGTTTGGGCTTCCCGGAATTCAACTGGTTGAGAGGTGGACAGGTGTAGAGAGAGGTAGAGAGAGAGGTGTAGAGAGGTAGAGAGACAGAGATAGAGAGAGGTAGAGAGGTAGAGGTAGGTAGAAAGAGGTAGAGGTAGGGAGAGATAGAGAGAGGTAGAGGTGTAAAGGTAGAGAGAGAGGTATAGAGATAGAGGGAGAGGTAGAGAGAGGGAGATAGAGAGGTAGAGGGAGAGAGGTAGAGAGAGAGGTAGAAGTAGAGAGAGTGGGAGAGGTAGAGAGGGAGAGAGAGGTAAAGAGGTAGAGAGAGAGAGGTAGAGAGACAGAGGAAGAGAGAGAGGTAGAGAAAGGTAGAGAGGGGTAGAGTGAGAGGTTGAGAGGGGTAGAGAGAGAGAGGTAGAGAGAGAGAGGTAGAGAGAGAGAGGTAGAGGGAGAGAGGTAGGGAGAGAGAGGTAGAGAGAGAGAGGTAGAGAGAGATGTAGAGGTAGAGAGAGAGAGAGAGGGGTAGAGAGAGAGGTAGAGAGAGAGAGAGAGAGAGTGGTAGAGAGAGAGAGAGGTAGAGAGACGTACAGGTAGAGAGAGAGAGAGAGTGGTAGAGAGAGAGATGTAGGGAAAGAGAGGTAGAGAGAAAGGTAGAGAGAGGTAAAGAGAGAGAAAAGAGAGGTAGAGAGAAAGGTAGAGAGAGGTAAAGAGAGAGAGGTAGAGGTAGGGAGAGAGAGAGAGAGAGAGATAGAGAAAGATAGGTAGAGGGAGAGAGGTAGAGGCAGAGAGGGAGTGGTAGAGGGAGAGGTAGAGAGGGAGAGAGAGAGAGGTGGAGAGAGAGGTAGAGAGAGAGAGGTAGAGAGAGAGAGGTAGAGAGAGAGAGGTAGAGAGAGAGAAAGAGAGAGAGGTAGAGAGAGAGGTAGAGAGAGCGGTAGAGAGAGAGGTAGAGAGGCAGAGAGAGGGTTAGAGGGAGAGGTAGAGAGAGGTAGAGCGAGAGAGGTAGAGGTAGAGGTAGAGGTAGGGAGAGAGAGGGAGAGAGAGATAGAGAGAGAGGGGTAGAGGTAGAGAGAGAAAGGTAGAGAGAGAGAGGGGTAGAGAGAGAGAGAGAGGTCGAGAGAGAGAGAGAGGTAGAGAGAGAGATAGAGGTAGAGAGAGAGAGAGCGGTAGAGAGAGAGGTAGAGAGGTAGAGAGAGAGGTAGAGAGAGAGGTAGAGAGGTAGAGAGAGAGGTAGAGGTCGAGAGAGAGAGAGCGAGAGTGGTAGAGAGAGAGAGTGGTAGAGAGAGAGAGTGGTAGAGAGAGAGAGGTAGAGGTAGGGAGAGAGAGATGTAGGGAGACAGAGGTAGAGAGAGAGGTAGAGAGAGAGGTAGAGAGACAGAGGTGGAGAGAGGTAGAGAGAGAGAGGTAGAGAGAGAGGTAGAGAGAGAGAGGTAGAGAGGTAGAGGTAGGTAGAAAGAGGTAGAGGTAGGGAGAGAGAGAGAGAGGTAGAGAGAGAGGTAGAGGTGTAAAGGTAGAGAGAGAGGTATAGAGATAGAAAGGTAGAGGGAGAGAGGTAGAGAGAGAGGTAGAAGTAGAGAGAGTGGGAGAGGTAGAGAAGGAGAGAGAGGTAGATAGAGAGGTAGAGAGAGAGAGGTAGAGAGACAGAGGAAGAGAGAGAGGTAGAGAAAGGTAGAGAGGGTAGAGTGAGAGGTTGAGAGAGGTAGAGAGAGAGAGGTAGAGAGAGAGAGGTAGAGAGAGAGAGGTAGGGAGAGAGGTAGAGAGAGAGAGGTAGAGCGAGAGGTAGAGAGAGAGGTAGAGGTAGAGAGAGAGAGAGAGAGAGAGAGAGGGGTAGAGAGAGAGGTAGAGAGAGAGAGAGAGAGAGAGAGAGAGAGAGAGAGCGGAAGAGAGAGAGAGGTAGAGAGACGTACAGGTAGAGAGAGAGAGTGGTAGAGAGAGAGAGGTAGGGAAAGAGAGGTAGAGAGAAAGGTAGAGATAGGTAGAGAGAGAGAGAGGTAGAGGTAGGGAGAGAGAGAGATAAAGAGAGGTAGAGGGAGAGAGGTAGAGGCAGAGAGAGAGTGGTAGAGGGAGAGAGAGGTGGAGAGAGAGGTAGAGAGAGAGAGGTAGAGAGAGAGGAAGAGAGAGAGGAAGAGAGAGAGGTAGAGAGAGAGGTAAAGAGAGAGGTAGAGAGGCAGAGAGAGGGTTAGAGGGAGTGGTAGAGAGAGGTAGAGCGAGAGAGGTAGAGGTAGAGGTAGAGGTAGGGAGAGAGAGGGGGAGAGAGAGAGATAGAGAGAGAGGTAGAGCGAGAGAGGTAGAGGTAGAGAGAGAAAGGTAGAGAGAGAGGTAGAGGTAGAGAGGTAGAGAGAGAGAGGGGTAGAGAGAGAGAGGTAGAGAGAGAGAGAGAGGTAGAGAGAGAGAGAAAGGTGGAGAGAGAGATAGAGGTAGAGAGAGAGAGAGAGCGGTAGAGAGAGAGGTAGAGAGGTAGAGAGGTAGAGAGAGAGGTAGAGAGGTAGAGGTCGAGAGAGAGAGAGAGCGAGAGTGGTAGAGAGAGAGAGTGGTAGAGAGAGAGAATGGTAGAGAGAGAGAGGTAGAGGTAGGGAGAGAGAGATGTAGGGAGAGAGAGGTAGAGAGAGGAGAGGTAGAGAGAGATGTAGAGAGAGTGGTAGAGAGAGAGGTAGAGAGAAAGGTAGAGAGAGAGGTAGAGGTAGAGAGAGAGAGGTAGAGAGAGAGGTAGAGGTAGGGAGAGAGAGGTAGAGAGAGAGAGGTAGAGAGAACGAGGTAGAGAGAGAGAGGTAGAGAGAGAGGTAGAGGTAGAGAGGTAGAGAGAGAGAGGTGGAGAGAGAGGTAGAGAGTGAGAGAACATAGAGAGGGAGAGGTAGAGAGAGATAGGTAGAGAGAGAGAGATAGAGAGGTAGAGAGAGAGGTAGAGAGAGAGAGAGGAAGAGATAGCAAGAGGTAGAGAGGTGTAGAGATGTAGGTAGAGGTAGAGGTAAAGAGAGATGTAGAGAGAGAGATGTAGAGAGAGAGGTAGAGAGAGAGAGGTAGAGAGGTAGACAGAGAGGTAGAGGTAGAGAGAGAGAGAGGTAGAGAGAGATTTCCAGAGCATTAAAAGCACTACTCATTTGTAACGTCATTCCTTTCATTGCACATCCAGCTTTACCTAAATAAATAGGGCCATCAAATACAAAAGGATGTTGTGGTCATAAAGCTTACAAATAGCAGCATCACAGTGGTTGCTAATGCAAAACCCCTTTTTAGAGTTGTGTATAACCTCCATGATTGACAAAAGGGGTTCAGCATCTTACTCATATTGGAATTTGGAGGGGCAGTGGAAAGGGTGCTATCTTCAAATTGCAATTTACAATTACATATATCCATGGTTTTCAAACGCAATGGCAGTCGCAAACCGTTGATCTGATACCAACACTGAGCTGCAGTTGGTACATGATTCAGAAAAGAAAAGTTGTCCCTGTGGGACAGCTTTCCCTTCGTGAATCATGGCAGGCGACAGTGAGTCCAGACAGTGGCCAGGGGCTACACTCTATGCTGCAATGAACATGAGGGACTGCCCCTTTGGAGCTCAAGGCGTAAACTCTTTAATCCATCTCATCTGCAGACCCTTCTGTAATACTAGTGCTTATGGTGCAAAAAACAGGCAGATCGTGTGTGGTGCAGACACTTCTGTTCAGTTTTAACTCTTTTTCAGTTGTCAACAAAATATTTTAATTCATATTTTGGTTTCCATTGTTAACTGTTGTTATACGTTTTTTAATATATCCATTATTTTAGTTTAGAAATAATGGATATATTAAAAAACGTATAACAACAGTTAACAATGGAAACAAAAATATGAATTAAAATATTTTGTTGACAACTGAAAAAGAGTTAAAACTGATTATTACCATGGAAAAGAAATTGATGAAACTTTAATGTTCGCTGAAAAGTGCACACATCTATCGGAACAGAAGTGTCTGCACCACACACGATATGGTATACGAAAGGGCACCTAATGACTAGGTACCAGGATGTAGTAGCACCAACAAAAAAAGGAATATAGCTTGAGTACGAATAAATCACAAGTGCACAGAAGGACTTTCCAATTGATCTCGCAAAAAACAGGCAGACACATCCATTGCATCTCTGGGCGAATTGTGTAATTCGGTGCCGGCGTTAACAAGGCTTTGTTGGTTTTCACCCCTTCCTAGGGCCACTGGCTGCAGCTCCACTCTTCCTTAGCTTGAAAAATGTGACCCCCCCCCCCCCCGAAATTTGACTATAGGTGGCCTCTGCTCTGCTTCAAGCTGTAGGAGCAGCCAGGCCCGGACCTTCTCTCTTGCCCATCAGCAGTAGTTTTCCCGCTCATCTAGCAGGGCCGTCATTAAGCGCTTTCTCACGCTTATAAAAGTGACGGCCCTGCAGACAAACACCACTGTGGGGGCTGTCAATAGTGACGGACCGGTGTTCCAGGGGGGGGCAAGTGCCCCCCCTTGCCCTCCCCTGCGGACGCCCATGGGACCAAAGCAACGATCTAGGCCCCCAACTCCCCCCCGGTGATCTGGTCTTAGGTTTTACAGCGCCAAGATGCTCCCTTGGGAGCGAACGTCAGCGCTCTATAAATACCTATCCAATATCCAATATCCAATATCCGACAATGTTGTTTTGTGCCGATATGTTATGCTTTATATGCTTCCAGTATACAATGTTGCCATGTATCTATGTATCCTGTTATGCTATGCCTATGCTCTTTATGCTCACTTCCCACAAACACTGGTAGATTATACCTACACTGGTATCTTAAGTCGGCACACCTTTGCTCACTTTAAGCCAACGCACATTTCTCATACACACCACTGCAATGCATCTGTGTCTATACCCTTGTTCTTGTATTTCCCCTACATGTCATTCATGCAACAGCTTTGATTTCGTCAGTGTACACAGCAGCTTTGAATCTGTGCTTACCCCATGTAATGGTAACTACCTAATGTAACTCTCATGGGCGTCCGCAGAAATTTTTCCAGGGGGGGCAACATTTTTACTTCATCACCATTGAGCACAAGTATTAAATAAACAAATAAAAAAATCTAATAAGATAAAGAGCTTAAATAAACAAAGAACCCCATGGGGTGGGAGGAAAATCATGTGAGGCTTCACAGCAGATTACCTGGCTACCACAATGAAACAGAGGAAAAACAAACAAGCATTGGCATAGCCAATAGGTCTCGGCTTTGGGACCTTATAAGTGTTTAGCCATGCAACACTTGATGTTGTTGCACCAAGGATATTGTCCTAGACAACTAAACACTTATAAGGTCCCAAAGGGGAGACCTATTGGCTATGTCAATGCTGTTTTTTTTTTTAAATAACAAGCAGTGCTATATGGCTCCGGCTGCCACTTAGTCCACCACATCCCACGTAGATGCTGCAGCCATCTTTGAATGGTTTTAAAGCCAATTCAAAAGCTGTCACCAGTGTATGTTAAGCCCTATCTCAACTGTGAGACTGCTCTCCTGCTTCCCAATTCTATTAAATACAAATTATGTAAAAAGAACATCCCTTTCTGAGCTGCACTGCTCATCCTACCCACGTTTCATGCCCAGATTTGAAATACTGATGGTTTGGGCTTCCCGGAATTCAACTGGTTGAGAGGTGGACAGGTGTAGAGAGAGGTAGAGAGAGAGGTGTAGAGAGGTAGAGAGACAGAGATAGAGAGAGGTAGAGAGAGGTAGAGAGGTAGAGGTAGGTAGAAAGAGGTAGAGGTAGGGAGAGATAGAGAGAGGTAGAGAGAGAGGTAGAGGTGTAAAGGTAGAGAGAGAGGTATAGAGATAGAGGGAGAGGTAGAGAGAGGGAGATAGAGAGGTAGAGGGAGTAAGGTAGAGAGAGAGGTAGAAGTAGAGAGAGTGGGAGAGGTAGAGAGGGAGAGAGAGGTAAAGAGGTAGAGAGAGAGAGGTAGAGAGACAGAGGAAGAGAGAGAGGTAGAGAAAGGTAGAGAGGGGTAGAGTGAGAGGTTGAGAGGGGTAGAGAGAGAGAGAGTTAGAGAGAGAGAGGTAGAGAGAGAGGTAGAGAGAGAGAGGTAGAGAGAGAGGTAGAGGTAGAGAGAGAGAGAGGGGTAGAGAGAGAGGTAGAGAGAGAGAGAGAGAGTGGTAGAGAGAGAGAGAGAGGTAGAGAGACGTACAGGTAGAGAGAGAGAGAGAGAGTGGTAGAGAGAGAGATGTAGGGAAAGAGAGGTAGAGAGAAAGGTAGAGAGAGGTAGAGAGAGAGAGGTAGAGGTAGGGAGAGAGAGAGAGATAGAGAAAGATAGGTAGAGGGAGAGAGGTAGAGGCAGAGAGAGAGTGGTAGAGGGAGAGGTAGAGAGGGAGAGAGAGAGAGGTGGAGAGAGAGGTAGAGAGAGAGAGGTAGAGAGAGAGAGGTAGAGAGAGAGAAAGAGAGAGAGGTAGAGAGAGAGGTAGAGAGAGCGGTAGAGAGAGAGGTAGAGAGGCAGAGAGAGGGTTAGAGGGAGAGGTAGAGAGAGGTAAAGCGAGAGAGGTAGAGGTAGAGGTAGAGGTAGGGAGAGAGAGGGAGAGAGAGAGAGATAGAGAGAGAGGGGTAGAGGTAGAGAGAGAAAGGTAGAGAGAGAGAGGGGTAGAGAGAGAGAGAGAGGTAGAGAGAGAGAGAGAGGTAGAGAGAGAGATAGAGGTAGAGAGAGAGAGAGAGTGGTAGAGAGAGAGGTAGAGAGGTAGAGAGAGAGGTAGAGAGAGAGGTAGAGAGAGAGGTAGAGGTCGAGAGAGAGAGAGCGAGAGTGGTAGAGAGAGAGAGTGGTAGAGAGAGAGAGTGGTAGAGAGAGAGAGGTAGAGGTAGGGAGAGAGAGATGTAGGGAGAGAGAGGTAGAGAGAGAGGTAGAGAGAGAGGTAGAGAGACAGAGGTAGAGAGAGGTAGAGAGAGAGAGGTAGAGAGGTAGAGGTAGGTAGAAAGAGGTAGAGGTAGGGAGAGACAGAGAGAGGTAGAGAGAGAGGTAGAGGTGTAAAGGTAGAGAGAGAGGTAGAGAGATAGAAAGGTAGAGGGAGAGAGGTAGAGAGAGAGGTAGAAGTAGAGAGAGTGGGAGAGGTAGAGAAGGAGAGAGAGGTAGATAGAGAGGTAGAGAGAGAGAGGTAGAGAGACAGAGGAAGAGAGAGAGGTAGAGAAAGGTAGAGAGGGGTAGAGTGAGAGGTTGAGAGAGGTAGAGAGAGAGAGGTAGAGAGAGAGAGGTAGAGAGAGAGAGGTAGAGAGAGAGAGGTAGGGAGAGAGGTAGAGAGAGAGAGGTAGAGCGAGAGGTAGAGAGAGAGGTAGAGTAGAGAGAGAGAGAGGGGGTAGAGAGAGAGGTAGAGAGAGAGAGAGAGAGAGAGAGCGGAAGAGAGAGAGAGGTAGAGAGACGTACAGGTAGAGAGAGAGAGAGTGGTAGAGAGAGAGAGGTAGGGAAAGAGAGGTAGAGAGAAAGGTAGAGATAGGTAGAGAGAGAGAGAGGTAGAGGTAGGGAGAGAGAGAGAGAGATAGAGAAAGAGAGGTAGAGGGAGAGAGGTAGAGGCAGAGAGAGAGTGGTAGAGGGAGAGGTAGAGAGGGAGAGAGAGAGAGGTGGAGAGAGAGGTAGAGAGAGAGAGGTAGAGAGAGAGGAAGAGAGAGAGGAAGAGAGAGGTAAAGAGAGAGGTAGAGAGGCAGAGAGAGGGTTAGAGGGAGTGGTAGAGAGAGGTAGAGCGAGAGAGGTAGAGCTAGAGGTAGAGGTAGGGAGAGAGAGGGGGAGAGAGAGAGATAGAGAGAGAGGTAGAGCGAGAGAGGTAGAGGTAGAGAGAGAAAGGTAGAGAGAGAGGTAGGTAGAGAGGTAGAGAGAGAGAGAGGGGTAGAGAGAGAGGTAGAGAGAGAGAGAGAGGTAGAGAGAGGTAGAGAGAGAGAGAAAGGTAGAGAGAGAGATAGAGGTAGAGAGAGAGAGAGCGGTAGAGAGAGAGGTAGAGAGGTAGAGAGGTAGAGAGAGAGGTAGAGAGGTAGAGGTCGAGAGAGAGAGAGCGAGAGTGGTAGAGAGAGAGAGTGGTAGAGAGAGAGAATGGTAGAGAGAGAGAGGTAGAGGTAGGGAGAGAGAGATGTAGGGAGAGAGAGGTAGAGAGAGGTAGAGAGAGAGGTAGAGAGAGAGGTAGAAGTAGAGAGAGAGGTAGAGAGAGATGTAGAGAGAGCGGTAGAGAGAGAGGTAGAGAGAAAGGTAGAGAGAGAGGTAGAGGTAGAGAGAGAGAGAGGTAGAGAGAGAGGTAGAGGCAGGGAGAGAGAGGTAGAGAGAGAGAGGTAGAGAGAACGAGGTAGAGAGAGAGAGGTAGAGAGAGGTAGAGAGAGAGGTAGAGGCAGAGAGGTAGAGAGAGAGAGGTGGAGAGAGAGGTAGAGAGTGAGAGAACATAGAGAGGGAGAGGTAGAGAGAGATAGGTAGAGAGAGAGGTAGAGAGAGAGAGATAGAGAGGTAGAGAGAGAGGTAGAGAGAGAGAGAGGAAGAGATAGCAAGAGGTAGAGAGGTGTAGAGATGTAGGTAGAGGTAGAGGTAAAGAGAGACGTAGAGAGAGAGACGTAGAGAGAGAGGTAGAGAGAGAGAGGTAGAGAGGTAGACAGAGAGGTAGAGGTAGAGAGAGAGAGAGGTAGAGAGAGATTTCCAGAGCATTAAAAGCACTACTCATTTGTAACGTCATTCCTTTCATTGCACAACCAGCTTTACCTAAATAAATAGGGCCATCAAATACAAAAGGATGTTGTGGTCATAAAGCTTACAAATAGCAGCATCACAGTGGTTGCTACTGCAAAACCCCTTTTTAGAGTTTTGTATAACCTCCATGATTGACAAAAGGGGTTCAGCATCTTACTCATATTGGAATTTGGAGGGGCAGTGGAAAGGGTGCTATCTTCAAATTGCAATTTACAATTACATATATCCATGGTTTTCAAACGCAATGGCAGTCGCAAACCGTTGATCTGATACCAACACTGAGCTGCAGTTGGTACATTATTCAGAAAAGAAAAGTTGTCCCTGTGGGACAGCTTTCCCTTCGTGAATCATGGCAGGCGACAGCGAGTCCAGACAGTGGCCAGGGGCTACACTCTATGCTGCAATGAACATGAGGGACTGCCCCTTTGGAGCTCAAGGCGTAAACTCTTTAATCCATTTCATCTGCAGACCCTTCTGTAATACTAGTGCTTATGGTGCAAAAAACAGGCAGATCGTGTGTGGTGCAGACACTTCTGTTCAGTTTTAACTCTTTTTCAGTAGTTAAAAAAATATTTTAATTCATATTTTGGTTTCCATTGTTAACTGTTGTTATATGTTTTTTAATATATCCATTATTTTAGTTTAGAAATAATGGATATATTAAAAAACGTATAACAACAGTTAACAATGGAAACAAAAATATGAATTAAAATATTTTGTTGACAACTGAAAAAGAGTTAAAACTGATTATTACCATGGAAAAGAAATTGATGAAACTTTAATGTTCGCTGAAAAGTGCACACATCTATCGGAACAGAAGTGTCTGCACCACACACGATATGGTATACGAAAGGGCACCTAAAGACTAGGTACCAGGATGTAGTAGCACCAACAAAAGAAAGGAATATAGCTTGAGTACGAATAAATCACAAGTGCACAGAAGGACTTTCCAATTGATCTCGCAAAAAACAGGCAGACACATCCATTGCATCTCTCGGCGAATTGTGTAATTCGGTGCCGGCGTTAACAAGGCTTTGTTGGTTTTCACCCCTTCCTAGGGCCACTGGCTGCAGCTCCACTCTTCCTTAGCTTGAAAAATGTGACCCCCCCCCCCCGAAATTTGACTATAGGTGGCCTCTGCTCTGCTTCAAGCTGTAGGAGCAGCCAGGCCCGGACCTTCTCTCTTGCCCATCAGCAGTAGTTTTCCCGCTCATCTAGCAGGGCCGTCATTAAGCACTTTCTCACGCTTTTAAAATTGACGGCCCTGCAGACAAACACCACTGTGGGGGCTGTCAATAGTGACGGACCGGTGTTCCAGGGGGGGGGCAAGTGCCCCCCCTTGCCCTCCCCTGCGGACGCCCATGGTATCAGAGCACTTTACATAATTGGCAAGTAAAGTTTACAAGAGTTACCATGGGCGTCCGCAGGGGAGGGCAAGGGGGGGCACTTGCCCCCCCCCTGGAACACCGGTCCGTCACTATTGACAGCCCCCACAGTGGTGTTTGTCTGCAGGGCCGTCAATTTTAAAAGCGTGAGAAAGTGCTTAATGACGGCCCTGCTAGATGAGCGGGAAAACTACTGCTGATGGGCAAGAGAGAAGGTCCGGGCCTGGCTGCTCCTACAGCTTGAAGCAGAGCAGAGGCCACCTATAGTCAAATTTCGGGGGGGGGGGTCACATTTTTCAAGCTAAGGAAGAGTGGAGCTGCAGCCAGTGGCCCTAGGAAGGGGTGAAAACCAACAAAGCCTTGTTAACGCCGGCACCGAATTACACAATTCGCCGAGAGATGCAATGGATGTGTCTGCCTGTTTTTTGCGAGATCAATTGGAAAGTCCTTCTGTGCACTTGTGATTTATTCGTACTCAAGCTATATTCCTTTCTTTTGTTGGTGCTACTACATCCTGGTACCTAGTCTTTAGGTGCCCTTTCGTATACCATATCGTGTGTGGTGCAGACACTTCTGTTCCGATAGATGTGTGCACTTTTCAGCGAACATTAAAGTTTCATCAATTTCTTTTCCATGGTAATAATCAGTTTTAACTCTTTTTCAGTTGTCAACAAAATATTTTAATTCATATTTTTGTTTCCATTGTTAACTGTTGTTATACGTTTTTTAATATATCCATTATTTCTAAACTAAAATAATGGATATATTAAAAAACGTATAACAACAGTTAACAATGGAAACCAAAATATGAATTAAAATATTTTTTTGACTACTGAAAAAGAGTTAAAACTGAACAGAAGTGTCTGCACCACACACGATCTGCCTGTTTTTTGCACCATAAGCTCTAGTATTACAGAAGGGTCTGCAGATGAAATGGATTAAAGAGTTTACGCCTTGAGCTCCAAAGGGGCAGTCCCTCATGTTCATTGCAGCATAGAGTGTAGCCCCTGGCCACTGTCTGGACTCGCTGTCGCCTGCCATGATTCACGAAGGGAAAGCTGTCCCACAGGGACAACTTTTCTTTTCTGAATAATGTACCAACTGCAGCTCAGTGTTGGTATCAGATCAACGGTTTGCGACTGCCATTGCGTTTGAAAACCATGGATATATGTAATTGTAAATTGCAATTTGAAGATAGCACCCTTTCCACTGCCCCTCCAAATTCCAATATGAGTAAGATGCTGAACCCCTTTTGTCAATCATGGAGGTTATACAAAACTCTAAAAAGGGGTTTTGCAGTAGCAACCACTGTGATGCTGCTATTTGTAAGCTTTATGACCACAACATCCTTTTGTATTTGATGGCCCTATTTATTTAGGTAAAGCTGGTTGTGCAATGAGTAAGAGTAAGAATGACGTTACAAATGAGTGTGCTTTAATGCTCTGGAAATCTCTCTGCTCTCTACCTCTCTCTCCTCTACCTCTCTCTCTTCTACCTCTCTACCTCTCTCTCTCTCTACCTCTACCTACACCTACACTCTCTCACCTCTACCTCTTGCTATCTCTCTCCTCTCCCTCTCTCTCTCTCTATCCTCTCTCTCTCTCTACCTCTCTCTCTCTACCTCCTCTCTACCTCCACCTCTCATCTCTCTATGCTCTCCTCTCTCTCCACCTCTCTCTCCTCTCCTCTCTACCTCTCTGCCTCTACCTCTCTCCTTCTCTCACCTACCTCTCTCTACCTCTCTCTCTACTCTCTCTACCTCGTTCTCTCTACCTCTCTCTCTACCTCTCTCTCCCGCCTCTACCTCTCTCTCTCCTCTCTCTCTCTCTACCTCTACCTCTCTCTCTACCTTCTCTCTACTCTTCTCTCTACCTCTCTCTCTACCGTCTCTCTCTACTCTCTCTCTCTACCTCCTCTCTACCCTACTCCTCTCTACCTCTCTCTCTACCTCTCTCTACCTCTCTCTCCCTACCTCTTCTCTCCCTCTACCTCTCTCTCTCTACCATTCTCTCTCTCTACCACTCTCTCTCTCTACCACTCTCGCTCTCTCTCTCCGACCTCTACCTCTCTACCTCTCTCTACCTCTCTACCTCTCTCTCTACCGCTCTCTCTCTCTCTACCTCTATCTCTCTCTCTACCTTTCTCTCTCTCTCTACCTCTCTCCTACCTCTCTCTCTCTCTCTACCTCTCTCTCTCTACCCCTCTCTCTCTCTCTACCTCTCTACCTACCTCTCTCTCTACCTTTCTCTCTCTACCTCTACCTCTCTCGCTCTACCTCTCTCTCTATCTCTCTCTCTCCCCCTCTCTCTCCCTACCTCTACCTCTAGCTCTACCTCTCTCGCTCTACCTCTCTCTACCACTCCCTCTAACCCTCTCTCTGCCTCTCTACCTCTCTCTTTACCTCTCTCTTCCTCTCTCTCTTCCTCTCTCTCTACCTCTCTCTCTCTACCTCTCTCTCCACCTCTCTCTCTCTCCCTCTCTACCTCTCCCTCTACCACTCTCTCTCTGCCTCTGCCTCTACCTCTCTCCCTCTACCTCTCTTTCTCTATCTCTCTCTCTCCCTACCTCTACCTCTCTCTCTCTCTACCTATCTCTACCTTTCTCTCTACCTCTCTTTCCCTACCTCTCTCTCTCTACCACTCTCTCTCTCTACCTGTACGTCTCTCTACCTCTCTCTCTCTTCCGCT
>NW_028250422.1:0-125000 GCF_964263255.1 Lissotriton vulgaris
CCCCCCCATTACGTCATGCTTCAGAAATGTGGAAAATGGTCCGTTTTCAAATGTTTTATTTTTGAACGTCAGTTCACATTTGTAGGTGGATCATCAGTGTTAGAGCTAAAATTAGCATGTTTAAAGTGATTTTCATGCTTCCAGGGGCTCGGGAAGTGAATTAAATACTATTTGGAGGCATTTAATGTTCAAGCAAAAACAGCTGATTTTTGACAAAAGAGATAACACCCCCCCCATTACGTCATGCTTCAGAAATGTGGAAAATGGTCCGTTTTAAAATGTTTTATTTTTGAACGTCAGTTCACATTTGTAGGTGGATCATCAGTGTTAGAGCTAAAATTAGCATGTTTAAAGTGATTTTCATGCTTCCAGGGGCCCTAAACACAAGATTTATGGAATGGTTAAAAGTGCATGAAAATGGCCAATTTACTCACTCTGAGTTCTCAAAAAGGGTTTCTTCACCCCGGGAAGTTAATTAAAAACCATTTGGAGGCATTTAATGTTCGAGCAAAAACGGCTGATTTTCGACAAAAGAGATAACACCCCCCCATTACGTCATGCTTCAGAAATGTGGAAAATGGTCCGTTTTCAAATGTTTTATTTTTGAACGTCAGTTCACATTTGTAGGTGGATCATCAGTGTTAGAGCTAAAATGAGCATGTTTAAAGTGATTTTCATGCTTCCAGGGGCTCGGGAAATGAATTAAATACTGTTTGGAGGCATTTAATGTTCAATCAAAAACAGCTGATTTTTGACAAAAGAGATAACACCCCCCCCATTACGTCATGCTTCAGAAATGTGGAAAATGGTCCGTTTTCAAATGTTTTATTTTTGAACGTCAGTTCACATTTGTAGGTGGATCATCAGTGTTAGAGCTAAAATTAGCATGTTTAAAGTGATTTTCATGCTTCCAGGGGCTCGGGAAGTGAATTAAATACTATTTGGAGGCATTTAATGTTCAAGCAAAAACAGCTGATTTTTGACAAAAGAGATAACACCCCCCCATTACGTCATGCTTCAGAAATGTGGAAAATGGTCCGTTTTCAAATGTTTTATTTTTGAACGTCAGTTCACATTTGTAGGTGGATCATCAGTGTTAGAGCTAAAATTAGCATGTTTAAAGTGATTTTCATGCTTCCAGGGGCCCTAAACACAAGATTTATGGAATGGTTAACACCTTGGCTGCTAAGGGTTTTCCCGCTGGGTGCTGGAACTCATTTTTTCCCATTGTTCATGACAAGGTCAGCTCGTCATAAGCACAGCGCAGGTAACACCCATGACGAGCTGACCTTGTCATTAGCATGGAAGGGGTTAAAAGTGCATGAAAATGGCCAATTTACTCACTCTGAGTTCTCAAAAAGGGTTTCTTCACCCCGGGAAGTTAATTAAATACCATTTGGAGGCATTTAATGTTCGAGCAAAAACGGCTGATTTTCGACAAAAGAGATAACACCCCCCCATTACGTCATGCTTCAGAAATGTGGAAAATGGTCCGTTTTCAAATGTTTTATTTTTGAACGTCAGTTCACATTTGTAGGTGGATCATCAGTGTTAGAGCTAAAATTAGCATGTTTAAAGTGATTTTCATGCTTCCAGGGGCTCGGGATGTGAATTAAATACTATTTGGAGGCATTTAATGTTCAAGCAAAAACAGCTGATTTTTGACAAAAGAGATAACACCCCCCCATTACGTCATGCTTCAGAAATGTGGAAAATGGTCCGTTTTCAAATGTAATATTTTTGAACGTCAGTTCACATTTGTAGGTGGATCATCAGTGTTAGAGCTAAAATTAGACTGTTTAAAGTGATTTTCATGCTTCCAGGGCCTCGGGAAGTGAATTAAATACTATTTGGAGGCATTTAATGTTCAATCAAAAACAGCTGATTTTTGACAAAAGAGATAACACCCCCCCATTACGTCATGCTTCAGAAATGTGGAAAATGGTCCGTTTTCAAATGTTTTATTTTTGAACGTCAGTTCACATTTGTAGGTGGATCATCATTGTTAGAGCTAAAATTAGCATGTTTAAAGTGATTTTCATGCTTCCAGGGGCCCTAAACACAAGATTTATGGAATGGTTAAAAGTGCATGAAAATGGCCAATTTACTCACTCTGAGTTCTCAAAAAGGGTTTCTTCACCCCGGGAAGTTAATTAAATACCATTTGGAGGCATTTAATGTTCGAGCAAAAACGGCTGATTTTCGACAAAAGAGATAACACCCCCCCATTACGTCATGCTTCAGAAATGTGGAAAATGGTCCTTTTTCAAATGTTTTATTTTTGAACGTCAGTTCACATTTGTAGGTGGATCATCAGTGTTAGAGCTAAAATTCGCATGTTTAAAGTGATTTTCATGCTTCCAGGGGCTCGGGAAGTGAATTAAATACTATTTGGAGGCATTTAATGTTCAAGCAAAAACAGCAGATTTTTGACAAAAGAGATAACACCCCCCCATTACGTCATGCTTCAGAAATGTGGAAAATGGTCCGTTTTCAAATGTTTTATTTTTGAACGTCAGTTCACATTTGTAGGTGGATCATCAGTGTTAGAGCTAAAATTAGCATGTTTAAAGTGATTTTCATGCTTCCAGGGGCTCGGGAAATGAATTAAATACTATTTGGAGGCATTTAATGTTCAATCAAAAACAGCTGATTTTTGACAAAAGAGATAACACCCCCCCATTACGTAATGCTTCAGAAATGTGGAAAATGGTCCGTTTTCAAATGTTTTATTTTTGAACGTCAGTTCACATTTGTAGGTGGATCATCAGTGTTAGAGCTAAAATTAGCATGTTTAAAGTGATTTTCATGCTTCCAGGGGCCCTAAACACAAGATTTATGGAATGGTTACAAGTGCATGAAAATGGCCAATTTACTCACTCTGAGTTCTCAAAAAGGGTTTCTTCACCCCGGGAAGTTAATTAAAAACCATTTGGAGGCATTTAATGTTCGAGCAAAAACGGCTGATTTTCGACAAAAGAGATAACACCACCCCATTACGTCATGCTTCAGAAATGTGGAAAATGGTCCGTTTTCAAATGTTTTATTTTTGAACGTCAGTTCACATTTGTAGGTGGATCATCAGTGTTAGAGCTAAAATGAGCATGTTTAAAGTGATTTTCATGCTTCCAGGGGCTCGGGAAATGAATTAAATACTGTTTGGAGGCATTTAATGTTCAATCAAAAACAGCTGATTTTTGACAAAAGAGATAACACCCCCCATTACGTCATGCTTCAGAAATGTGGAAAATGGTCCGTTTTCAAATGTTTTATTTTTGAACGTCAGTTCACATTTGTAGGTGGATCATCAGTGTTAGAGCTAAAATTAGCATGTTTAAAGTGATTTTCATGCTTCCAGGGGCCCTAAACACAAGATTTATGGAATGGTTACAAGTGCATGAAAATGGCCAATTTACTCACTCTGAGTTCTCAAAAAGGGTTTCTTCACCCCGGGAAGTTAATTAAAAACCATTTGGAGGCATTTAATGTTCGAGCAAAAACGGCTGATTTTCGACAAAAGAGATAACACCACCCCATTACGTCATGCTTCAGAAATGTGGAAAATGGTCCGTTTTCAAATGTTTTATTTTTGAACGTCAGTTCACATTTGTAGGTGGATCATCAGTGTTAGAGCTAAAATGAGCATGTTTAAAGTGATTTTCATGCTTCCAGGGGCTCGGGAAATGAATTAAATACTGTTTGGAGGCATTTAATGTTCAATCAAAAACAGCTGATTTTTGACAAAAGAGATAACACCCCCCATTACGTCATGCTTCAGAAATGTGGAAAATGGTCCGTTTTCAAATGTTTTATTTTTGAACGTCAGTTCACATTTGTAGGTGGATCATCAGTGTTAGAGCTAAAATTAGCATGTTCAAAGTGATTTTCATGCTTCCAGGGGCTCGGGAAGTGAATTAAATACTATTTGGAGGCATTTAATGTTCGAACAAAAACAGCTGATTTTTGACAAAAGAGATAACACCCCCCCATTACGTCATGCTTCAGAAATGTGGAAAATGGTCCGTTTTCAAATGTTTTATTTTTGAAAGTCAGTTCACATTTGTAGGTGGATCATCAGTGTTAGAGCTAAAATTAGCATGTTTAAAGTGATTTTCATGCTTCCAGGGGCCCTAAACACAAGATTTATGGAATGGGTAAAAGTGCATGAAAATGGCCAATTTACTCACTCTGAGTTCTCAAAAAGGGTTTCTTCACCCCGGGAAGTTAATTAAAAACCATTTGGAGGCATTTAATGTTCGAGCAAAAACGGCTGATTTTCGACAAAAGAGATAACACCCCCCCCATTACGTCATGCTTCAGAAATGTGGAAAATGGTCCGTTTTCAAATGTTTTATTTTTGAACGTCAGTTCACATTTGTAGGTGGATCATCAGTGTTAGAGCTAAAATTAGCATGTTTAAAGTGATTTTCATGCTTCCAGGGGCTCGGGAAGTGAATTAAATACTATTTGGAGGCATTTAATGTTCAAGCAAAAACAGCTGATTTTTGACAAAAGAGATAACACCCCCCCATTACGTCATGCTTCAGAAATGTGGAAAATGGTCAGTTTTCAAATGTTTTATTTTTGAACGTCAGTTCACATTTGTAGGTGGATCATCAGTGTTAGAGCTAAAATTAGCATGTTTAAAGTGATTTTCATGCTTCCAGGGGCCCTAAACACAAGATTTATGGAATGGTTAAAAGTGCATGAAAATGGCCAATTTACTCACTCTGAGTTCTCAAAAAGGGTTTCTTCACCCCGGGAAGTTAATTAAATACCATTTGGAGGCATTTAATGTTCGAGCAAAAATGGCTGATTTTCGACAAAAGAGATAACACCCCCCATTACGTCATGCTTCAGAAATGTGGAAAATGGTCTGTTTTCAAATGTTTTATTTTTTAACGTCAGTTCGCATTTGTAAGTGGATCATCAGTGTTAGAGCTAAAATTAGCATGTTTAAAGTGATTTTCATGCTTCCAGGGGCCCTAAACACAAGATTTATGGAATGGTTAAAAGTGCATGAAAATGGCCAATTTACTCACTCTGAGTTCTCAAAAAGGGTTTCTTCACCCCGGGAAGTTAATTAAAAACCATTTGGAGGCATTTATTGTTTGAGCAAAAACGGCTGATTTTCGACAAAAGAGATAACACCCCCCCATTACGTCATGCTTCAGAAATGTGGAAAATGGTCCGTTTTCAAATGTTTTATTTTTGAACGTCAGTTCACATTTGTAGGTGGATCATCAGTGTTAGAGCTAAAATTAGCATGTTCAAAGTGATTTTCATGCTTCCAGGGGCTCGGGAAGTGAATTAAATACTATTTGGAGGCATTTAATGTTCGAACAAAAACAGCTGATTTTTGACAAAAGAGATAACACCCCCCCATTACGTCATGCTTCAGAAATGTGGAAAATGGTCCGTTTTCAAATGTTTTATTTTTGAAAGTCAGTTCACATTTGTAGGTGGATCATCAGTGTTAGAGCTAAAATTAGCATGTTTAAAGTGATTTTCATGCTTCCAGGGGCCCTAAACACAAGATTTATGGAATGGGTAAAAGTGCATGAAAATGGCCAATTTACTCACTCTGAGTTCTCAAAAAGGGTTTCTTCACCCCGGGAAGTTAATTAAAAACCATTTGGAGGCATTTAATGTTCGAGCAAAAACGGCTGATTTTCGACAAAAGAGATAACACCCCCCCCATTACGTCATGCTTCAGAAATGTGGAAAATGGTCCGTTTTCAAATGTTTTATTTTTGAACGTCAGTTCACATTTGTAGGTGGATCATCAGTGTTAGAGCTAAAATTAGCATGTTTAAAGTGATTTTCATGCTTCCAGGGGCTCGGGAAGTGAATTAAATACTATTTGGAGGCATTTAATGTTCAAGCAAAAACAGCTGATTTTTGACAAAAGAGATAACACCCCCCCATTACGTCATGCTTCAGAAATGTGGAAAATGGTCAGTTTTCAAATGTTTTATTTTTGAACGTCAGTTCACATTTGTAGGTGGATCATCAGTGTTAGAGCTAAAATTAGCATGTTTAAAGTGATTTTCATGCTTCCAGGGGCCCTAAACACAAGATTTATGGAATGGTTAAAAGTGCATGAAAATGGCCAATTTACTCACTCTGAGTTCTCAAAAAGGGTTTCTTCACCCCGGGAAGTTAATTAAATACCATTTGGAGGCATTTAATGTTCGAGCAAAAATGGCTGATTTTCGACAAAAGAGATAACACCCCCCATTACGTCATGCTTCAGAAATGTGGAAAATGGTCTGTTTTCAAATGTTTTATTTTTTAACGTCAGTTCGCATTTGTAAGTGGATCATCAGTGTTAGAGCTAAAATTAGCATGTTTAAAGTGATTTTCATGCTTCCAGGGGCCCTAAACACAAGATTTATGGAATGGTTAAAAGTGCATGAAAATGGCCAATTTACTCACTCTGAGTTCTCAAAAAGGGTTTCTTCACCCCGGGAAGTTAATTAAAAACCATTTGGAGGCATTTATTGTTTGAGCAAAAACGGCTGATTTTCGACAAAAGAGATAACACCCCCCCATTACGTCATGCTTCAGAAATGTGGAAAATGGTCCGTTTTCAAATGTTTTATTTTTGAACGTCAGTTCACATTTGTAGGTGGATCATCAGTGTTAGAGCTAAAATTAGCATGTTTAAAGTGATTTTCATGCTTCCAGGGGCTCGGGAAGTGAATTAAATACTATTTGGAGGCATTTAATGTTCAATCAAAAACAGCTGATTTTTGACAAAAGAGATAACACCCCCCCATTACGTCATGCTTCAGAAATGTGGAAAATGGTCCGTTTTCAAATGTTTTATTTTTGAACGTCAGTTCACATTTGTAGGTGGATCATCAGTGTTAGAGCTAAAATTAGCATGTTTAAAGTGATTTTCATGCTTCCAGGGGCCCTAAACACAAGATTTATGGAATGGTTAAAAGTGCATGAAAATGGCCAATTTACTCACTCTGAGTTCTCAAAAAGGGTTTCTTCACCCCGGGAAGTTAATTAAATACCATTTGGAGGCATTTAATGTTCGAGCAAAAATGGCTGATTTTCGACAAAAGAGATAACACCCCCCCATTACGTCATGCTTCAGAAATGTGGAAAATGGTCCGTTTTCAAATGTGTTATTTTTGAACGTCAGTTCACATTTGTAGGTGGATCATCAGTGTTAGAGCTAAAATTAGCATTTTTAAAGTGATTTTCATGCTTCCAGGGGCTTGGGAAGTCAATTAAATACTATTTGGAGGCATTTAATGTTCAAGCAAAAACAGCTGATTTTTGACAAAAGAGATAACACCCGCCCATTACGTCATGCTTCAGAAATGTGGAAAATGGTCCGTTTTCAAATGTTTTATTTTTGAACGTCAGTTCACATTTGTAGGTGGATCATCAGTGTTAGAGCTAAAATTAGCATGTTTAAAGTGATTTTCATGCTTCCAGGGGCCCTAAACACAAGATTTATGGAATGGTTAAAAGTGCATGAAAATGGCCAATTTACTCACTCTGAGTTCTCAAAAAGGGTTTCTTCACCCCGGGAAGTTAATTAAATACCATTTGGAGGCATTTAATGTTCGAGCAAAAATGGCTGATTTTCGACAAAAGAGATAACACCCCCCCATTACGTCATACTTCAGAAATGTGGAAAATGGTCCGTTTTCAAATGTTTTATTTTTGAACGTCAGTTCACATTTGTAGGTGGATCATCAGTGTTAGAGCTAAAATGAGCATGTTTAAAGTGATTTTCATGCTTCCAGGGGCTCGGGAAGTGAATTAAATACTATTTGGAGGCATTTAATGTTCAAGCAAAAACAGCTGATTTTTGACAAAAGAGATAACACCCCCCCATTACGTCATGCTTCAGAAATGTGGAAAATGGTCCGTTTTCAAATGTTTTATTTTTGAACGTTAGTTCACATTTGTAGGTGGATCATCAGTGTTAGAGCTAAAATTAGCATGTTTAAAGTGATTTTCATGCTTCCAGGGGCCCTAAACACAAGATTTATGGAATGGTTAAAAGTGCATGAAAATGGCCAATTTACTCACTCTGAGTTCTCAAAAAGGGTTTCTTCACCCCGGGAAGTTAATTAAAAACCATTTGGAGGCATTTAATGTTCGAGCAAAAACGGCTGATTTTCGACAAAAGAGATAACACCACCCCATTACGTCATGCTTCAGAAATGTGGAAAATGGTCCGTTTTCAAATGTTTTATTTTTGAACGCCAGTTCACATTTGTAGGTGGTTCATCAGTGTTAAAGCTAAAATGAGCATGTTTAAAGTGATTTTCATGCTTCCAGGGGCTCGGGAAATGAATTAAATACTGTTTGGAGGCATTTAATGTTCAATCAAAAACAGCTGATTTTTGACAAAAGAGATAACACCCCCCATTACGTCATGCTTCAGAAATGTGGAAAATGGTCCGTTTTCAAATGTTTTATTTTTGAACGTCAGTTCACATTTGTAGGTGGATCATCAGTGTTAGAGCTAACATTAGCATGTTTAAAGTGATTTTCATGCTTCCAGGGGCCCTAAACACAAGATTTATGGAATGGTTAAAAGTGCATGAAAATGGCCAATTTACTCACTCTGAGTTCTCAAAAAGGGTTTCTTCACCCCGGGAAGTTAATTAAAAACCATTTGGAGGCATTTAATGTTCGAGCAAAAACGGCTGATTTTCGACAAAAGAGATAACACCCCCCCATTACGTCATGCTTCAGAAATGTGGAAAATGGTCCGTTTTCAAATGTTTTATTTTTGAACGTCAGTTCACATTTGTAGGTGGATCATCAGTGTTAGAGCTAAAATTAGCATGTTTAAAGTGATTTTCATGCTTCCAGGGGCTCGGGAAGTGAATTAAATACTATTTGGAGGCATTTAATGTTCAAGCAAAAACAGCTGATTTTTGACAAAAGAGATAACACCCCCCCATTACGTCATGCTTCAGAAATGTGGAAAATGGTCCGTTTTAAAATGTTTTATTTTTGAACGTCAGTTCACATTTGTAGGTGGATCATCAGTGTTAGAGCTAAAATTAGCATGTTTAAAGTGATTTTCATGCTTCCAGGGGCCCTAAACACAAGATTTATGGAATGGTTAAAAGTGCATGAAAATGGCCAATTTACTCACTCTAAGTTCTCAAAAAGGGTTTCTTCACCCCGGGAAGTTAATTAAAAACCATTTGGAGGCATTTAATGTTCGAGCAAAAACGGCTGATTTTCGACAAAAGAGATAACACCCCCCCATTACGTCATGCTTCAGAAATGTGGAAAATGGTCCGTTTTCAAATGTTTTATTTTTGAACGTCAGTTCACATTTGTAGGTGGATCATCAGTGTTAGAGCTAAAATGAGCATGTTTAAAGTGATTTTCATGCTTCCAGGGGCTCGGGAAATGAATTAAATACTGTTTGGAGGCATTTAATGTTCAATCAAAAACAGCTGATTTTTGACAAAAGAGATAACACCCCCCCCATTACGTCATGCTTCAGAAATGTGGAAAATGGTCCGTTTTCAAATGTTTTATTTTTGAACGTCAGTTCACATTTGTAGGTGGATCATCAGTGTTAGAGCTAAAATTAGCATGTTTAAAGTGATTTTCATGCTTCCAGGGGCTCGGGAAGTGAATTAAATACTATTTGGAGGCATTTAATGTTCAAGCAAAAACAGCTGATTTTTGACAAAAGAGATAACACCCCCCATTACGTCATGCTTCAGAAATGTGGAAAATGGTCCGTTTTCAAATGTTTTATTTTTGAACGTCAGTTCACATTTGTAGGTGGATCATCAGTGTTAGAGCTAACATTAGCATGTTTAAAGTGATTTTCATGCTTCCAGGGGCCCTAAACACAAGATTTATGGAATGGTTAAAAGTGCATGAAAATGGCCAATTTACTCACTCTGAGTTCTCAAAAAGGGTTTCTTCACCCCGGGAAGTTAATTAAAAACCATTTGGAGGCATTTAATGTTCGAGCAAAAACGGCTGATTTTCGACAAAAGAGATAACACCCCCCCATTACGTCATGCTTCAGAAATGTGGAAAATGGTCCGTTTTCAAATGTTTTATTTTTGAACGTCAGTTCACATTTGTAGGTGGATCATCAGTGTTAGAGCTAAAATTAGCATGTTTAAAGTGATTTTCATGCTTCCAGGGGCTCGGGAAGTGAATTAAATACTATTTGGAGGCATTTAATGTTCAAGCAAAAACAGCTGATTTTTGACAAAAGAGATAACACCCCCCCCATTACGTCATGCTTCAGAAATGTGGAAAATGGTCCGTTTTAAAATGTTTTATTTTTGAACGTCAGTTCACATTTGTAGGTGGATCATCAGTGTTAGAGCTAAAATTAGCATGTTTAAAGTGATTTTCATGCTTCCAGGGGCCCTAAACACAAGATTTATGGAATGGTTAAAAGTGCATGAAAATGGCCAATTTACTCACTCTGAGTTCTCAAAAAGGGTTTCTTCACCCCGGGAAGTTAATTAAAAACCATTTGGAGGCATTTAATGTTCGAGCAAAAACGGCTGATTTTCGACAAAAGAGATAACACCCCCCCATTACGTCATGCTTCAGAAATGTGGAAAATGGTCCGTTTTCAAATGTTTTATTTTTGAACGTCAGTTCACATTTGTAGGTGGATCATCAGTGTTAGAGCTAAAATGAGCATGTTTAAAGTGATTTTCATGCTTCCAGGGGCTCGGGAAATGAATTAAATACTGTTTGGAGGCATTTAATGTTCAATCAAAAACAGCTGATTTTTGACAAAAGAGATAACACCCCCCCCATTACGTCATGCTTCAGAAATGTGGAAAATGGTCCGTTTTCAAATGTTTTATTTTTGAACGTCAGTTCACATTTGTAGGTGGATCATCAGTGTTAGAGCTAAAATTAGCATGTTTAAAGTGATTTTCATGCTTCCAGGGGCTCGGGAAGTGAATTAAATACTATTTGGAGGCATTTAATGTTCAAGCAAAAACAGCTGATTTTTGACAAAAGAGATAACACCCCCCCATTACGTCATGCTTCAGAAATGTGGAAAATGGTCCGTTTTCAAATGTTTTATTTTTGAACGTCAGTTCACATTTGTAGGTGGATCATCAGTGTTAGAGCTAAAATTAGCATGTTTAAAGTGATTTTCATGCTTCCAGGGGCCCTAAACACAAGATTTATGGAATGGTTAACACCTTGGCTGCTAAGGGTTTTCCCGCTGGGTGCTGGAACTCATTTTTTCCCATTGTTCATGACAAGGTCAGCTCGTCATAAGCACAGCGCAGGTAACACCCATGACGAGCTGACCTTGTCATTAGCATGGAAGGGGTTAAAAGTGCATGAAAATGGCCAATTTACTCACTCTGAGTTCTCAAAAAGGGTTTCTTCACCCCGGGAAGTTAATTAAATACCATTTGGAGGCATTTAATGTTCGAGCAAAAACGGCTGATTTTCGACAAAAGAGATAACACCCCCCCATTACGTCATGCTTCAGAAATGTGGAAAATGGTCCGTTTTCAAATGTTTTATTTTTGAACGTCAGTTCACATTTGTAGGTGGATCATCAGTGTTAGAGCTAAAATTAGCATGTTTAAAGTGATTTTCATGCTTCCAGGGGCTCGGGATGTGAATTAAATACTATTTGGAGGCATTTAATGTTCAAGCAAAAACAGCTGATTTTTGACAAAAGAGATAACACCCCCCCATTACGTCATGCTTCAGAAATGTGGAAAATGGTCCGTTTTCAAATGTAATATTTTTGAACGTCAGTTCACATTTGTAGGTGGATCATCAGTGTTAGAGCTAAAATTAGACTGTTTAAAGTGATTTTCATGCTTCCAGGGCCTCGGGAAGTGAATTAAATACTATTTGGAGGCATTTAATGTTCAATCAAAAACAGCTGATTTTTGACAAAAGAGATAACACCCCCCCATTACGTCATGCTTCAGAAATGTGGAAAATGGTCCGTTTTCAAATGTTTTATTTTTGAACGTCAGTTCACATTTGTAGGTGGATCATCATTGTTAGAGCTAAAATTAGCATGTTTAAAGTGATTTTCATGCTTCCAGGGGCCCTAAACACAAGATTTATGGAATGGTTAAAAGTGCATGAAAATGGCCAATTTACTCACTCTGAGTTCTCAAAAAGGGTTTCTTCACCCCGGGAAGTTAATTAAATACCATTTGGAGGCATTTAATGTTCGAGCAAAAACGGCTGATTTTCGACAAAAGAGATAACACCCCCCCATTACGTCATGCTTCAGAAATGTGGAAAATGGTCCTTTTTCAAATGTTTTATTTTTGAACGTCAGTTCACATTTGTAGGTGGATCATCAGTGTTAGAGCTAAAATTCGCATGTTTAAAGTGATTTTCATGCTTCCAGGGGCTCGGGAAGTGAATTAAATACTATTTGGAGGCATTTAATGTTCAAGCAAAAACAGCAGATTTTTGACAAAAGAGATAACACCCCCCCATTACGTCATGCTTCAGAAATGTGGAAAATGGTCCGTTTTCAAATGTTTTATTTTTGAACGTCAGTTCACATTTGTAGGTGGATCATCAGTGTTAGAGCTAAAATTAGCATGTTTAAAGTGATTTTCATGCTTCCAGGGGCTCGGGAAATGAATTAAATACTATTTGGAGGCATTTAATGTTCAATCAAAAACAGCTGATTTTTGACAAAAGAGATAACACCCCCCCATTACGTAATGCTTCAGAAATGTGGAAAATGGTCCGTTTTCAAATGTTTTATTTTTGAACGTCAGTTCACATTTGTAGGTGGATCATCAGTGTTAGAGCTAAAATTAGCATGTTTAAAGTGATTTTCATGCTTCCAGGGGCCCTAAACACAAGATTTATGGAATGGTTAAAAGTGCATGAAAATGGCCAATTTACTCACTCTGAGTTCTCAAAAAGGGTTTCTCCACCCCGGGAAGTTAATTAAAAACCATTTGGAGGCATTTAATGTTCGAGCAAAAACGGCTGATTTTCGACAAAAGAGATAACACCCCCCCATTACGTCATGCTTCAGAAATGTGGAAAATGGTCCGTTTTCAAATGTTTTATTTTTGAACGTCAGTTCACATTTGTAGGTGGATCATCAGTGTTAGAGCTAAAATTAGCATGTTTAAAGTGATTTTCATGCTTCCAGGGGCTCGGGAAGTGAATTAAATACTATTTGGAGGCATTTAATGTTCAAGCAAAAACAGCTGATTTTTGACAAAAGAGATAACACCCCCCCATTACGTCATGCTTCAGAAATGTGGAAAATGGTCCGTTTTCAAATGTTTTATTTTTGAACGTCAGTTCACATTTGTAGGTGGATCATCAGTGTTAGAGCTAAAATTAGCATGTTTAAAGTGATTTTCATGCTTCCAGGGGCTCGGGAAGTGAATTAAATACTATTTGGAGGCATTTAATGTTCAATCAAAAACAGCTGATTTTTGACAAAAGAGATAACCCCCCCCCCCATTACGTCATGCTTCAGAAATGTGGAAAATGGTCCGTTTTCAAATGTTTTATTTTTGAACGTCAGTTCACCTTTGTAGGTGGATCATCAGTGTTAGAGCTAAAATTAGCATGTTTAAAGTGATTTTCATGCTTCCAGGGGCCCTAAACACAAGATTTATGGAATGGTTAAAAGTGCATGAAAATGGCCAATTTACTCACTCTGAGTTCTCAAAAAGGGTTTCTTCACCCCGGGAAGTTAATTAAAAACCATTTGGAGGCATTTAATGTTCGAGCAAAAACGGCTGATTTTCGACAAAAGAGATAACACCCCCCCATTACGTCATGCTTCAGAAATGTGGAAAATGGTCCGTTTTCAAATGTTTTATTTTTGAACGTCAGTTCACATTTGTAGGTGGATCATCAGTGTTAGAGCTAAAATTAGCATGTTTAAAGTGATTTTCATGCTTCCAGGGGCTCGAGAAGTGAATTAAATACTATTTGGAGGCATTTAATGTTCAAGCAAAAACAGCTGATTTTTGACAAAAGAGATAACACCCCCCCCATTACGTCATGCTTCAGAAATGTGGAAAATGGTCCGTTTTCAAATGTTTTATTTTTGAACGTCAGTTCACATTTGTAGGTGGATCATCAGTGTTAGAGCTCAAATTAGCATGTTTAAAGTGATTTTCATGCTTCCAGGGGCTCGGTAAGTGAATTAAATACTATTTGGAGGCATTTAATGTTCAATCAAAAACAGCTGATTTTTGACAAAAGAGATAACCCCCCCCCATTATGTCATGCTTCAGAAATGTGGAAAATGGTCCGTTTTCAATTGTTTTATTTTTGAACGTCAGTTCACATTTGTAGGTGGATCATCAGTGTTAGAGCTAAAATTAGCATGTTTAAAGTGATTTTCATGCTTCCAGGGGCCCTAAACACAAGATTTATGGAATGGTTAAAAGTGCATGAAAATGGCCAATTTACTCACTCTGAGTTCTCAAAAAGGGTTTCTTCACCCCGGGAAGTTAATTAAATACCATTTGGAGGCATTTAATGTTCGAGCAAAAACGGCTGATTTTCGACAAAAGAGATAACACCCCCCATTACGTCATGCTTCAGAAATGTGGAAAATGGTCCGTTTTCAAATGTTTTATTTTTGAACGTCAGTTCGCATTTGTAAGTAGATCATCAGTGTTAGAGCTAAAATTAGCATGTTTAAAGTGATTTTCATGCTTCCAGGGGCCCTAAACACAAGATTTATGGAATGGTTAAAAGTGCATGAAAATGGCCAATTAACTCACTCTGAGTTCTCAAAAAGGGTTTCTTCACCCCGGGAAGTTAATTAAAAACCATTTGGAGGCATTTATTGTTTGAGCAAAAACGGCTGATTTTCGACAAAAGAGATAACACCCCCCCATTACGTCATGCTTCAGAAATGTTGAAAATGGTCCGTTTTCAAATGTTTTATTTTTGAACGTCAGTTCACATTTGTAGGTGGATCATCAGTGTTAGAGCTAAAATTAGCATGTTTAAAGTGATTTTCATGCTTCCAGGGGCTCGGGAAGTGAATTAAATACTATTTGGAGGCATTTAATGTTCAAGCAAAAACAGCTGATTTTTGACAAAAGAGATAACACCCCCCCATTACGTCATGCTTCAGAAATGTGGAAAATGGTCCGTTTTCAAATGTTTTATTTTTGAACGTCAGTTCACATTTGTAGGTGGATCATCAGTGTTAGAGCTAAAATTAGCATGTTTAAAGTGATTTTCATGCTTCCAGGGGCCCTAAACACAAGATTTATGGAATGGTTAAAAGTGCATGAAAATGGCCAATTTACTCACTCTGAGTTCTCAAAAAGGGTTTCTTCACCCCGGGAAGTTAATTAAAAAACATTTGGAGGCATTTAATGTTCGAGCAAAAACGGCTGATTTTCGACAAAAGAGATAACACCCCCCCATTACGTCATGCTTCAGAAATGTGGAAAATGGTCCGTTTTCAAATGTTTTATTTTTGAACGTCAGTTCACATTTGTAGGTGGATCATCAGTGTTAGAGCTAAAATGAGCATGTTTAAAGTGATTTTCATGCTCCCAGGGGCTCGGGAAATGAATTAAATACTGTTTGGAGGCATTTAATGTTCAATCAAAAACAGCTGATTTTTGACAAAAGAGATAACACCCCCCCATTACGTCATGCTTCAGAAATGTGGAAAATGGTCCGTTTTCAAATGTTTTATTTTTGAACGTCAGTTCACATTTGTAGGTGGATCATCAGTGTTAGAGCTAAAATTAGCATGTTTAAAGTGATTTTCATGCTTCCAGGGGCCCTAAACACAAGATTTATGGAATGGTTAAAAGTGCATGAAAATGGCCAATTTACTCACTCTGAGTTCTCAAAAAGGGTTTCTTCACCCCGGGAAGTTAATTAAAAACCATTTGGAGGCATTTAATGTTCGAGCAAAAACGGCTGATTTTCGACAAAAGAGATAACACCCCCCCATTACGTCATGCTTCAGAAATGTGGAAAATGGTCCGTTTTCAAATGTTTTATTTTTGAACGTCAGTTCACATTTGTAGGTGGATCATCAGTGTTAGAGCTAAAATGAGCATGTTTAAAGTGATTTTCATGCTTCCAGGGGCTCGGGAAATGAATTAAATACTATTTGGAGGCATTTAATGTTCAATCAAAAACAGCTGATTTTTGACAAAAGAGATAACACCCCCCCATTACGTCATGCTTCAGAAATGTGGAAAATGGTCCGTTTTCAAATGTTTTATTTTTGAACGTCAGTTCACATTTGTAGGTGGATCATCAGTGTTAGAGCTAAAATTAGCATGTTTAAAGTGATTTTCATGCTTCCAGGGGCTCGGGATGTGAATTAAATACTATTTGCAGGCATTTAATGTTCAAGCAAAAACAGCTGATTTTTGACAAAAGAGATAACACCCCCCCATTACGTCATGCTTCAGAAATGTGGAAAATGGTCCGTTTTCAAATGTAATATTTTTGAACGTCAGTTCACATTTGTAGGTGGATCATCAGTGTTAGAGCTAAAATTAGACTGTTTAAAGTGATTTTCATGCTTCCAGGGCCTCGGGAAGTGAATTAAATACTATTTGGAGGCATTTAATGTTCAATCAAAAACAGCTGATTTTTGACAAAAGAGATAACACCCCCTCATTACGTCATGCTTCAGAAATGTGGAAAATGGTCCGTTTTCAAATGTTTTATTTTTGAACGTCAGTTCACATTTGTAGGTGGATCATCAGTGTTAGAGCTAAAATTAGCATGTTTAAAGTGATTTTCATGCTTCCAGGGGCCCTAAACACAAGATTTATGGAATGGTTAAAAGTGCATGAAAATGGCCAATTTACTCACTCTGAGTTCTCAAAAAGGGTTTCTTCACCCCGGGAAGTTAATTAAAAACCATTTGGAGGCATTTAATGTTCGAGCAAAAACGGCTGATTTTCGACAAAAGAGATAACACCCCCCCATTACGTCATGCTTCAGAAATGTGGAAAATGGTCCGTTTTCAAATGTTTTATTTTTGAACGTCAGTTCACATTTGTAGGTGGATCATCAGTGTTAGAGCTAAAATGAGCATGTTTAAAGTGATTTTCATGCTTCCAGGGGCATGGGAAATGAATTAAATACTGTTTGGAGGCATTTAATGTTCAAACAAAAACAGCTGATTTTTGACAAAAGAGATAACACCCCCCCCCATTACGTCATGCTTCAGAAATGTGGAAAATGGTCCGTTTTCAAATGTTTTATTTTTGAACGTCAGTTCACATTTGTAGGTGGATCATCAGTGTTAGAGCTAAAATTAGCATGTTTAAAGTGATTTTCATGCTTCCAGGGGCTCGGGAAGTGAATTAAATACTATTTGGAGGCATTTAATGTTCAAGCAAAAACAGCTGATTTTTGACAAAAGAGATAACACCCCCCCATTACGTCATGCTTCAGAAATGTGGAAAATGGTCCGTTTTCAAATGTTTTATTTTTGAACGTCAGTTCACATTTGTAGGTGGATCATCAGTGTTAGAGCTAAAATTAGCATGTTTAAAGTGATTTTCATGCTTCCAGGGGCCCTAAACACAAGATTTATGGAATGGTTAACACCTTGGCTGCTAAGGGTTTTCCCGCTGGTGCTGGAACTCATTTTTTCCCATTGTTCATGACAAGGTCAGCTCGTCATAAGCACAGCGCAGGTAACACCCATGACGAGCTGACCTTGTCATTAGCATGGAAGGGGTTAAAAGTGCATGAAAATGGCCAATTTACTCACTCTGAGTTCTCAAAAAGGGTTTCTTCACCCCGGGAAGTTAATTAAATACCATTTGGAGGCATTTAATGTTCGAGCAAAAACGGCTGATTTTCGACAAAAGAGATAACACCCCCCCATTACGTCATGCTTCAGAAATGTGGAAAATGGTCCGTTTTCAAATGTTTTATTTTTGAACGTCAGTTCACATTTGTAGGTGGATCATCAGTGTTAGAGCTAAAATTAGCATGTTTAAAGTGATTTTCATGCTTCCAGGGGCTCGGGATGTGAATTAAATACTATTTGGAGGCATTTAATGTTCAAGCAAAAACAGCTGATTTTTGACAAAAGAGATAACACCCCCCCATTACGTCATGCTTCAGAAATGTGGAAAATGGTCCGTTTTCAAATGTAATATTTTTGAACGTCAGTTCACATTTGTAGGTGGATCATCAGTGTTAGAGCTAAAATTAGACTGTTTAAAGTGATTTTCATGCTTCCAGGGCCTCGGGAAGTGAATTAAATACTATTTGGAGGCATTTAATGTTCAATCAAAAACAGCTGATTTTTGACAAAAGAGATAACACCCCCCCATTACGTCATGCTTCAGAAATGTGGAAAATGGTCCGTTTTCAAATGTTTTATTTTTGAACGTCAGTTCACATTTGTAGGTGGATCATCAGTGTTAGAGCTAAAATTAGCATGTTTAAAGTGATTTTCATGCTTCCAGGGGCTCGGGAAATGAATTAAATACGATTTGGAGGCATTTAATGTTCAATCAAAAACAGCTGATTTTTGACAAAAGAGATAACACCCCCCCATTACGTCATGCTTCAGAAATGTGGAAAATGGTCCGTTTTCAAATGTTTTATTTTTGAACGTCAGTTCACATTTGTAGGTGGATCATCAGTGTTAGAGCTAAAACTAGCATGTTTAAAGTGATTTTCATGCTTCCAGGGGCCCTAAACACAAGATTTATGGAATGGTTAAAAGTGCATGAAAATGGCCAATTTACTCACTCTGAGTTCTCAAAAAGGGTTTCTTCACCCCGGGAAGTTAATTAAATACCATTTGGAGGCATTTAATGTTCGAGCAAAAATGGCTGATTTTCGACAAAAGAGATAACACCCCCCCATTACGTCATGCTTCAGAAATGTGGAAAATGGTCCGTTTTCAAATGTTTTATTTTTGAACGTCAGTTCACATTTGTCGGTGGATCATCAGTGTTAGAGCTAAAATGAGCATGTTTAAAGTGATTTTCATGCTTCCAGGGGCTCGGGAAATGAATTAAATACTATTTGGAGGCAATTAATGTTCAATCAAAAACAGCTGATTTTTGACAAAAGAGATAACACCCCCCCATTACGTCATGCTTCAGAAATGTGGAAAATGGTCCGTTTTCAAATGTTTTATTTTTGAACGTCAGTTCACATTTGTAGGTGGATCATCAGTGTTAGAGCTAAAATTAGCATGTTTAAAGTGATTTTCATGCTTCCAGGGGCCCTAACCACAAGATTTATGGAATGGTTAAAAGTGCATGAAAATGGCCAATTTACTCACTCTGAGTTCTCAAAAAGGGTTTCTTCACCCCGGGAAGTTAATTAAAACCCATTTGGAGGCATTTAATGTTCGAGCAAAAACGGCTGATTTTCGACAAAAGAGATAACACCCCCCATTACGTCATGCTTCAGAAATGTGGAAAATGGTCCGTTTTCAAATGTTTTATTTTTGAACGTCAGTTCACATTTGTAGGTGGATCATCAGTGTTAGAGCTAAAATGAGCATGTTTAAAGTGATTTTCATGCTTCCAGGGGCTCGGGAAATGAATTAAATACTGTTTGGAGGCATTTAATGTTCAATCAAAAACAGCTGATTTTTGACAAAAGAGATAACACCCCCCCATTACGTAATGCTTCAGAAATGTGGAAAATGGTCCGTTTTCAAATGTTTTATTTTTGAACGTCAGTTCACATTTGTAGGTGGATCATCAGTGTTAGAGCTAAAATTAGCATGTTTAAAGTGATTTTCATGCTTCCAGGGGCCCTAAACACAAGATTTATGGAATGGTTAAAAGTGCATGAAAATGGCCAATTTACTCACTCTGAGTTCTCAAAAAGGGTTTCTCCACCCCGGGAAGTTAATTAAAAACCATTTGGAGGCATTTAATGTTCGAGCAAAAACGGCTGATTTTCGACAAAAGAGATAACACCCCCCCATTACGTCATGCTTCAGAAATGTGGAAAATGGTCCGCTTTCAAATGTTTTATTTTTGAACGTCAGTTCACATTTGTAGGTGGATCATCAGTGTTAGAGCTAAAATTAGCATGTTTAAAGTGATTTTCATGCTTCCAGGGGCTCGGGAAGTGAATTAAATACTATTTGGAGGCATTTAATGTTCAAGCAAAAACAGCTGATTTTTGACAAAAGAGATAACACCCCCCCATTACGTCATGCTTCAGAAATGTGGAAAATGGTCCGTTTTCAAATGTTTTATTTTTGAACGTCAGTTCACATTTGTAGGTGGATCATCAGTGTTAGAGCTCAAATTAGCATGTTTAAAGTGATTTTCATGCTTCCAGGGGCTCGGTAAGTGAATTAAATACTATTTGGAGGCATTTAATGTTCAATCAAAAACAGCTGATTTTTGACAAAAGAGATAACCCCCCCCCATTATGTCATGCTTCAGAAATGTGGAAAATGGTCCGTTTTCAATTGTTTTATTTTTGAACGTCAGTTCACATTTGTAGGTGGATCATCAGTGTTAGAGCTAAAATTAGCATGTTTAAAGTGATTTTCATGCTTCCAGGGGCCCTAAACACAAGATTTATGGAATGGTTAAAAGTGCATGAAAATGGCCAATTTACTCACTCTGAGTTCTCAAAAAGGGTTTCTTCACCCCGGGAAGTTAATTAAATACCATTTGGAGGCATTTAATGTTCGAGCAAAAACGGCTGATTTTCGACAAAAGAGATAACACCCCCCATTACGTCATGCTTCAGAAATGTGGAAAATGGTCCGTTTTCAAATGTTTTATTTTTGAACGTCAGTTCGCATTTGTAAGTAGATCATCAGTGTTAGAGCTAAAATTAGCATGTTTAAAGTGATTTTCATGCTTCCAGGGCCTCGGGAAGTGAATTAAATACGATTTGGAGGCATTTAATGTTCAATCAAAAACAGCTGATTTTTGACAAAAGAGATAACACCCCCCCATTACGTCATGCTTCAGAAATGTGGAAAATGGTCCGTTTTCAAATGTTTTATTTTTGAACGTCAGTTCACATTTGTAGGTGGATCATCAGTGTTAGAGCTAAAATTAGCATGTTTAAAGTGATTTTCATGCTTCCAGGGGCTCGGGAAATGAATTAAATACGATTTGGAGGCATTTAATGTTCAATCAAAAACAGCTGATTTTTGACAAAAGAGATAACACCCCCCCATTACGTCATGCTTCAGAAATGTGGAAAATGGTCCGTTTTCAAATGTTTTATTTTTGAACGTCAGTTCACATTTGTAGGTGGATCATCAGTGTTAGAGCTAAAACTAGCATGTTTAAAGTGATTTTCATGCTTCCAGGGGCCCTAAACACAAGATTTATGGAATGGTTAAAAGTGCATGAAAATGGCCAATTTACTCACTCTGAGTTCTCAAAAAGGGTTTCTTCACCCCGGGAAGTTAATTAAATACCATTTGGAGGCATTTAATGTTCGAGCAAAAATGGCTGATTTTCGACAAAAGAGATAACACCCCCCCATTACGTCATGCTTCAGAAATGTGGAAAATGGTCCGTTTTCAAATGTTTTATTTTTGAACGTCAGTTCACATTTGTCGGTGGATCATCAGTGTTAGAGCTAAAATGAGCATGTTTAAAGTGATTTTCATGCTTCCAGGGGCTCGGGAAATGAATTAAATACTATTTGGAGGCAATTAATGTTCAATCAAAAACAGCTGATTTTTGACAAAAGAGATAACACCCCCCCATTACGTCATGCTTCAGAAATGTGGAAAATGGTCCGTTTTCAAATGTTTTATTTTTGAACGTCAGTTCACATTTGTAGGTGGATCATCAGTGTTAGAGCTAAAATTAGCATGTTTAAAGTGATTTTCATGCTTCCAGGGGCCCTAACCACAAGATTTATGGAATGGTTAAAAGTGCATGAAAATGGCCAATTTACTCACTCTGAGTTCTCAAAAAGGGTTTCTTCACCCCGGGAAGTTAATTAAAACCCATTTGGAGGCATTTAATGTTCGAGCAAAAACGGCTGATTTTCGACAAAAGAGATAACACCCCCCATTACGTCATGCTTCAGAAATGTGGAAAATGGTCCGTTTTCAAATGTTTTATTTTTGAACGTCAGTTCACATTTGTAGGTGGATCATCAGTGTTAGAGCTAAAATGAGCATGTTTAAAGTGATTTTCATGCTTCCAGGGGCTCGGGAAATGAATTAAATACTGTTTGGAGGCATTTAATGTTCAATCAGAAACAGCTGATTTTTGACAAAAGAGATAACACCCCCCCATTACGTAATGCTTCAGAAATGTGGAAAATGGTCCGTTTTCAAATGTTTTATTTTTGAACGTCAGTTCACATTTGTAGGTGGATCATCAGTGTTAGAGCTAAAATTAGCATGTTTAAAGTGATTTTCATGCTTCCAGGGGCCCTAAACACAAGATTTATGGAATGGTTAAAAGTGCATGAAAATGGCCAATTTACTCACTCTGAGTTCTCAAAAAGGGTTTCTCCACCCCGGGAAGTTAATTAAAAACCATTTGGAGGCATTTAATGTTCGAGCAAAAACGGCTGATTTTCGACAAAAGAGATAACACCCCCCCATTACGTCATGCTTCAGAAATGTGGAAAATGGTCCGTTTTCAAATGTTTTATTTTTGAACGTCAGTTCACATTTGTAGGTGGATCATCAGTGTTAGAGCTAAAATTAGCATGTTTAAAGTGATTTTCATGCTTCCAGGGGCTCGGGAAGTGAATTAAATACTATTTGGAGGCATTTAATGTTCAAGCAAAAACAGCTGATTTTTGACAAAAGAGATAACACCCCCCCATTACGTCATGCTTCAGAAATGTGGAAAATGGTCCGTTTTCAAATGTTTTATTTTTGAACGTCAGTTCACATTTGTAGGTGGATCATCAGTGTTAGAGCTCAAATTAGCATGTTTAAAGTGATTTTCATGCTTCCAGGGGCTCGGTAAGTGAATTAAATACTATTTGGAGGCATTTAATGTTCAATCAAAAACAGCTGATTTTTGACAAAAGAGATAACCCCCCCCCATTATGTCATGCTTCAGAAATGTGGAAAATGGTCCGTTTTCAATTGTTTTATTTTTGAACGTCAGTTCACATTTGTAGGTGGATCATCAGTGTTAGAGCTAAAATTAGCATGTTTAAAGTGATTTTCATGCTTCCAGGGGCCCTAAACACAAGATTTATGGAATGGTTAAAAGTGCATGAAAATGGCCAATTTACTCACTCTGAGTTCTCAAAAAGGGTTTCTTCACCCCGGGAAGTTAATTAAATACCATTTGGAGGCATTTAATGTTCGAGCAAAAACGGCTGATTTTCGACAAAAGAGATAACACCCCCCATTACGTCATGCTTCAGAAATGTGGAAAATGGTCCGTTTTCAAATGTTTTATTTTTGAACGTCAGTTCGCATTTGTAAGTAGATCATCAGTGTTAGAGCTAAAATTAGCATGTTTAAAGTGATTTTCATGCTTCCAGGGGCCCTAAACACAAGATTTATGGAATGGTTAAAAGTGCATGAAAATGGCCAATTAACTCACTCTGAGTTCTCAAAAAGGGTTTCTTCACCCCGGGAAGTTAATTAAAAACCATTTGGAGGCATTTATTGTTTGAGCAAAAACGGCTGATTTTCGACAAAAGAGATAACACCCCCCCATTACGTCATGCTTCAGAAATGTTGAAAATGGTCCGTTTTCAAATGTTTTATTTTTGAACGTCAGTTCACATTTGTAGGTGGATCATCAGTGTTAGAGCTAAAATTAGCATGTTTAAAGTGATTTTCATGCTTCCAGGGGCTCGGGAAGTGAATTAAATACTATTTGGAGGCATTTAATGTTCAAGCAAAAACAGCTGATTTTTGACAAAAGAGATAACACCCCCCCATTACGTCATGCTTCAGAAATGTGGAAAATGGTCCGTTTTCAAATGTTTTATTTTTGAACGTCAGTTCACATTTGTAGGTGGATCATCAGTGTTAGAGCTAAAATTAGCATGTTTAAAGTGATTTTCATGCTTCCAGGGGCCCTAAACACAAGATTTATGGAATGGTTAAAAGTGCATGAAAATGGCCAATTTACTCACTCTGAGTTCTCAAAAAGGGTTTCTTCACCCCGGGAAGTTAATTAAAAAACATTTGGAGGCATTTAATGTTCGAGCAAAAACGGCTGATTTTCGACAAAAGAGATAACACCCCCCCATTACGTCATGCTTCAGAAATGTGGAAAATGGTCCGTTTTCAAATGTTTTATTTTTGAACGTCAGTTCACATTTGTAGGTGGATCATCAGTGTTAGAGCTAAAATGAGCATGTTTAAAGTGATTTTCATGCTCCCAGGGGCTCGGGAAATGAATTAAATACTGTTTGGAGGCATTTAATGTTCAATCAAAAACAGCTGATTTTTGACAAAAGAGATAACACCCCCCCATTACGTCATGCTTCAGAAATGTGGAAAATGGTCCGTTTTCAAATGTTTTATTTTTGAACGTCAGTTCACATTTGTAGGTGGATCATCAGTGTTAGAGCTAAAATTAGCATGTTTAAAGTGATTTTCATGCTTCCAGGGGCCCTAAACACAAGATTTATGGAATGGTTAAAAGTGCATGAAAATGGCCAATTTACTCACTCTGAGTTCTCAAAAAGGGTTTCTTCACCCCGGGAAGTTAATTAAAAACCATTTGGAGGCATTTAATGTTCGAGCAAAAACGGCTGATTTTCGACAAAAGAGATAACACCCCCCCATTACGTCATGCTTCAGAAATGTGGAAAATGGTCCATTTTCAAATGTTTTATTTTTGAACGTCAGTTCACATTTGTAGGTGGATCATCAGTGTTAGAGCTAAAATTAGCATGTTTAAAGTGATTTTCATGCTTCCAGGGGCTCGGGAAGTGAATTAAATACTATTTGGAGGCATTTAATGTTCAAGCAAAAACAGCTGATTTTTGACAAAAGAGATAACACCCCCCCCATTACGTCATGCTTCAGAAATGTGGAAAATGGTCCGTTTTCAAATGTTTTATTTTTGAACGTCAGTTCACATTTGTGGGTGGATCATCAGTGTTAGAGCTCAAATTAGCATGTTTAAAGTGATTTTCATGCTTCCAGGGGCTCGGTAAGTGAATTAAATACTATTTGGAGGCATTTAATGTTCAATCAAAAACAGCTGATTTTTGACAAAAGAGATAACCCCCCCCCCCATTATGTCATGCTTCAGAAATGTGGAAAATGGTCCGTTTTCAAATGTTTTATTTTTGAACGTCAGTTCACATTTGTAGGTGGATCATCAGTGTTAGAGCTAAAATTAGCATGTTTAAAGTGATTTTCATGCTTCCAGGGGCCCTAAACACAAGATTTATGGAATGGTTAAAAGTGCATGAAAATGGCCAATTTACTCACTCTGAGTTCTCAAAAAGGGTTTCTTCACCCCGGGAAGTTAATTAAATACCATTTGGAGGCATTTAATGTTCGAGCAAAAACGGCTGATTTTCGACAAAAGAGATAACACCCCCCATTACGTCATGCTTCAGAAATGTGGAAAATGGTCCGTTTTCAAATGTTTTATTTTTGAACGTCAGTTCGCATTTGTAAGTGGATCATCAGTGTTAGAGCTAAAATTAGCATGTTTAAAGTGATTTTCATGCTTCCAGGGGCCCTAAACACAAGATTTATGGAATGGTTAAAAGTGCATGAAAATGGCCAATTAACTCACTCTGAGTTCTCAAAAAGGGTTTCTTCACCCCGGGAAGTTAATTAAAAACCATTTGGAGGCATTTATTGTTTGAGCAAAAACGGCTGATTTTCGACAAAAGAGATAACACCCCCCCATTACGTCATGCTTCAGAAATGTTGAAAATGGTCCGTTTTCAAATGTTTTATTTTTGAACGTCAGTTCACATTTGTAGGTGGATCATCAGTGTTAGAGCTAAAATTAGCATGTTTAAAGTGATTTTCATGCTTCCAGGGGCTCGGGAAGTGAATTAAATACTATTTGGAGGCATTTAATGTTCAAGCAAAAACAGCTGATTTTTGACAAAAGAGATAACACCCCCCCATTACGTCATGCTTCAGAAATTTGGAAAATGGTCCGTTTTCAAATGTTTTATTTTTGAACGTCAGTTCACATTTGTAGGTGGATCATCAGTGTTAGAGCTAAAATTAGCATGTTTAAAGTGATTTTCATGCTTCCAGGGGCCCTAAACACAAGATTTATGGAATGGTTAAAAGTGCATGAAAATGGCCAATTTACTCACTCTGAGTTCTCAAAAAGGGTTTCTTCACCCCGGGAAGTTAATTAAAAAACATTTGGAGGCATTTAATGTTCGAGCAAAAACGGCTGATTTTCGACAAAAGAGATAACACCACCCCATTACGTCATGCTTCAGAAATGTGGAAAATGGTCCGTTTTCAAATGTTTTATTTTTGAACGTCAGTTCACATTTGTAGGTGGATCATCAGTGTTAGAGCTAAAATGAGCATGTTTAAAGTGATTTTCATGCTTCCAGGGGCTCGGGAAATGAATTAAATACTGTTTGGAGGCATTTAATGTTCAATCAAAAACAGCTGATTTTTGACAAAAGAGATAACACCCCCCCATTACGTCATGCTTCAGAAATGTGGAAAATGGTCCGTTTTCAAATGTTTTATTTTTGAACGTCAGTTCACATTTGTAGGTGGATCATCAGTGTTAGAGCTAAAATTAGCATGTTTAAAGTGATTTTCATGCTTCCAGGGGCCCTAAACACAAGATTTATGGAATGGTTAAAAGTGCATGAAAATGGCCAATTTACTCACTCTGAGTTCTCAAAAAGGGTTTCTTCACCCCGGGAAGTTAATTAAAAACCATTTGGAGGCATTTAATGTTCGAGCAAAAACGGCTGATTTTCGACAAAAGAGATAACACCCCCCCATTACGTCATGCTTCAGAAATGTGGAAAATGGTCCGTTTTCAAATGTTTTATTTTTGAACGTCAGTTCACATTTGTAGATGGATCATCAGTGTTAGAGCTAAAATTAGCATGTTTAAAGTGATTTTCATGCTTCCAGGGGCTCGGGAAGTGAATTAAATACTATTTGGAGGCATTTAATGTTCAATCAAAAACAGCTGATTTTTGACAAAAGAGATAACACCCCCCCATTACGTCATGCTTCAGAAATGTGGAAAATGGTCCGTTTTCAAATGTTTTATTTTTGAACGTCAGTTCACATTTGTAGGTGGATCATCAGTGTTAGAGCTAAAATTAGCATGTTTAAAGTGATTTTCATGCTTCCAGGGGCCCTAAACACAAGATTTATGGAATGGTTAAAAGTGCATGAAAATGGCCAATTTACTCACTCTGAGTTCTCAAAAAGGGTTTCTTCACCCCGGGAAGTTAATTAAAAACCATTTGGAGGCATTTAATGTTCGAGCAAAAACGGCTGATTTTCGACAAAAGAGATAACACCCCCCCATTACGTCATGCTTCAGAAATGTGGAAAATGGTCCGTTTTCAAATGTTTTATTTTTGAACGTCAGTTCACATTTGTAGGTGGATCATCAGTGTTAGAGCTAAAATGAGCATGTTTAAAGTGATTTTCATGCTTCCAGGGGCTCGGGAAATGAATTAAATACTGTTTGGAGGCATTTAATGTTCAATCAAAAACAGCTGATTTTTGACAAAAGAGATAACACCCCCCCATTACGTCATGCTTCAGAAATGTGGAAAATGGTCCGTTTTCAAATGTTTTATTTTTGAACGTCAGTTCACATTTGTAGGTGGATCATCAGTGTTAGAGCTAAAATTAGCATGTTTAAAGTGATTTTCATGCTTCCAGGGGCTCGGGAAGTGAATTAAATACTATTTGGAGGCATTTAATGTTCAAGCAAAAAGAGCTGATTTTTGACAAAAGAGATAACACCCCCCCATTACGTCATGCTTCAGAAATGTGGAAAATGGTCCGTTTTCAAATGTTTTATTTTTGAACGTCAGTTCACATTTGTAGGTGGATCATCAGTGTTAGAGCTAAAATTAGCATGTTTAAAGTGATTTTCATGCTTCCAGGGGCCCTAAACACAAGATTTATGGAATGGTTAAAAGTGCATGAAAATGGCCAATTTACTCACTCTGAGTTCTCAAAAAGGGTTTCTTCACCCCGGGAAGTTAATTAAATACCATTTGGAGGCATTTAATGTTCGAGCAAAAACGGCTGATTTTCGACAAAAGAGATAACACCCCCCCATTACGTCATGCTTCAGAAATGTGGAAAATGGTCCGTTTTCAAATGTTTTATTTTTGAACGTCAGTTCACATTTGTAGGTGGATCATCAGTGTTAAAGCTAAAATTAGACTGTTTAAAGTGATTTTCATGCTTCCAGGGGCTCGGGAAGTGAATTAAATACTATTTGGAGGCATTTAATGTTCAATCAAAAACAGCTGATTTTTGACAAAAGAGATAACACCCCCCCATTACGTCATGCTTCAGAAATGTGGAAAATGGTCCGTTTTCAAATGTTTTATTTTTGAACGTCAGTTCACATTTGTAGGTGGATCATCAGTGTTAGAGCTAAAATTAGCATGTTTAAAGTGATTTTCATGCTTCCAGGGGCCCTAAACACAAGATTTATGGAATGGTTAAAAGTGCATGAAAATGGCCAATTTACTCACTCTGAGTTCTCAAAAAGGGTTTCTTCACCCCGGGAAGTTAATTAAATACCATTTGGAGGCATTTAATGTTCGAGCAAAAATGGCTGATTTTCGACAAAAGAGATAACACCCCCCCATTACGTCATGCTTCAGAAATGTGGAAAATGGTCCGTTTTCAAATGTTTTATTTTTGAACGTCAGTTCACATTTGTAGGTGGATCATCAGTGTTATAGCTAAAATGAGCATGTTTAAAGTGATTTTCATGCTTCCAGGGGCTCGGGAAATGAATTAAATACTATTTGGAGGCATTTAATGTTCAATCAAAAACAGCTGATTTTTGACAAAAGAGATAACACCCCCCATTACGTCATGCTTCAGAAATGTGGAAAATGGTCCGTTTTCAAATGTTTTATTTTTGAACGTCAGTTCACATTTGTAGTAAGCATGGGCGGAAAATCCGTTTCGCTCGCAGATTTTGCGGATTTTCGGTAAATTCGCAATCCGCGAGATCCGCGAATCTCCCGCAAAATCCGCAAATCCGCGAGCAGCGGATTTTGCTCGCAGTGTTCGCGTGAGTTCGCGGCTTGCCAGTACAACTTCGCACCCCGCGAGTAAGTGCTAAATTGCAGAAATACGATTGTAGCAAAACTGAAACTACTTACCAGGTTCAAAAGTTCAGGCTCATCATTAGTAGCCATTTCCTGTAGTGCTTCCTGAGGGGCCCCTCCAGAGTTCAGTTGCCAGTTGCAACTATTATGTGACCCTGCTCTGAACCTCAGAATAGTTACACATATGCCACAAAGGTCCTGAATTACAGCTAAGGGAGACAAGCAGGAGCCAGGCTGGAAGTTAAAATCCATTAATCAGCCCCTAATTCATTATTGTCAGTTGGGGCAGGGCAGGTGTTGTAACTAATTTTGCAACAATGAAAGCACTTAGCAAGTGCAAAACATCACTAATCAGGAAGCACTAAGGAAGCAGGTGCCAGCTAAAAAAATATTCTGTGACACATTAATCAGCCCCAAATTAATTCAGGTCACTTGAGGCAGGGAAGGTGTGCTTTGCTTTGCCGAAAATAATGTACACTGGACAACCAGAGGGTGTGGTGATGAAACAGAGGGTGGCATGGGTGGGCCAGAGGGTGGCATGAGTAGTCAGAGAGTGGCAGTGGTGACAGAGAGTGGCAGTGATGAAGAAGAGTGTCCCAAACAGGCTGGACACGTAGAAACAACAAGTTCGCAAAACTTGCGACCCGACAGGTAAGTTCGCAAATTGCGAAATTGTAAAAACCCTCGCGAACTGGCAGAAACACGCGCGAACACAAAAAAAAAAAAATACGCAAATTCGCGGGAATTCGCGGATTTTGCGGATTGCGAGTTCGCAAATCCGCAAAATTCGCGAACGCGAGATTCGCAAAATTCGCCCATGCTTAATTTGTAGGTGGATCATCAGTGTTAGAGCTAAAATTAGCATGTTTAAAGTGATTTTCATGCTTCCAGGGGCCGTAAACACAAGATTTATGGAATGGTTAAAAGTGCATGAAAATGGCCAATTTACTCACTCTGAGTTCTCAAAAAGGGTTTCTTCACCCCGGGAAGTTAATTAAAACCCATTTGGAGGCATTTAATGTTCGAGCAAAAACGGCTGATTTTCGACAAAAGAGATAACACCCCCCATTACGTCATGCTTCAGAAATGTGGAAAATGGTCCGTTTTCAAATGTTTTATTTTTGAACGTCAGTTCACATTTGTAGGTGGATCATCAGTGTTAGAGCTAAAATGAGCATGTTTAAAGTGATTTTCATGCTTCCAGGGGCTCGGGAAATGAATTAAATACTGTTTGGAGGCATTTAATGTTCAATCAAAAACAGCTGATTTTTGACAAAAGAGATAACACCCCCCGATTACGTCATACTTCAGAAATGTGGAAAATGGTCCGTTTTCAAATGTTTTATATTTGAACGTCAGTTCACATTTGTAGGTGGATCATCAGTGTTAGAGCTAAAATTAGCATGTTTAAAGTGATTTTCATGCTTCCAGGGGCCCTAAACACAAGATTTATGGAATGGTTAAAAGTGCATGAAAATGGCCAATTTACTCACTCTGAGTTCTCAAAAAGGGTTTCTTCACCCCGGGAAGTTAATTAAAAACCATTTGGAGGCATTTAATGTTCGAGCAAAAACGGCTGATTTTCGACAAAAGAGATAACACCCCCCCATTACGTCATGCTTCAGAAATGTGGAAAATGGTCAGTTTTCAAATGTTTTATTTTTGAACGTCAGTTCACATTTGTAGGTGGATCATCAGTGTTAGAGCTAAAATGAGCATGTTTAAAGTGATTTTCATGCTTCCAGGGGCTCGGGAAGTGAATTAAATACTATTTGGAGGCATTTAATGTTCAAGCAAAAACAGCTGATTTTTGACAAAAGAGATAACACCCCCCCATTACGTCATGCTTCAGAAATGTGAAAAATGGTCCGTTTTCAAATGTTTTATTTTTGAACGTCAGTTCACATTTGTAGGTGGATCATCAGTGTTAGAGCTAAAATTAGCATGTTTAAAGTGATTTTCATGCTTCCAGGGGCTCGGGAAGTGAATTAAATACTATTTGGAGGCATTTAATGTTCAATCAAAAACAGCTGATTTTTGACAAAAGAGATAACCCCCCCCCATTATGTCATGCTTCAGAAATGTGGAAAATGGTCCGTTTTCAAATGTTTTATTTTTGAACGTCAGTTCACATTTGTAGGTGGATCATCAGTGTTAGAGCTAAAATTAGCATGTTTAAAGTGATTTTCATGCTTCCAGGGGCCCTAAACACAAGATTTAAAGAATGGATAAAAGTGCATGAAAATGGCCAATTTACTCACTCTGAGTTCTCAAAAAGGGTTTCTTCACCCCGGGAAGTTAATTAAAAACCATTTGGAGGCATTTAATGTTCGAGCAAAAACGGCTGATTTTCGACAAAAGAGATAACACCCCCCCATTACGTCATGCTTCAGAAATGTGGAAAATGGTCCGTTTTCAAATGTTTTATTTTTGAACGTCAGTTCACATTTGTAGGTGGATCATCAGTGTTAGAGCTAAAATTAGCATGTTTAAAGTGATTTTCATGCTTCCAGGGGCCCTAAACACAAGATTTATGGAATGGTTAAAAGTGCATGAAAATGGCCAATTTACTCACTCTGAGTTCTCAAAAAGGGTTTCTTCACCCCGGGAAGTTAATTAAAAACCATTTGGAGGCATTTAATGTTCGAGCAAAAATGGCTGATTTTCGACAAAAGAGATAACACCCCCCCCATTACGTCATGCTTCAGAAATGTGGAAAATGGTCCGTTTTCAAATGTTTTATTTTTGAACGTCAGTTCACATTTGTAGGTGGATCATCAGTGTTAGAGCTAAAATTAGCATGTTTAAAGTGATTTTCATGCTTCCAGGGGCTCGGGATGTGAATTAAATACTATTTGGAGGCATTTAATGTTCAATCAAAAACAGCTGATTTTTGACAAAAGAGATAACACCCCCCCATTACGTCATGCTTCAGAAATGTGGAAAATGGTCCGTTTTCAAATGTTTTATTTTTGAACGTCAGTTCACATTTGTAGGTGGATCATCAGTGTTAGAGCTAAAATTAGCATGTTTAAAGTGATTTTCATGCTTCCAGGGGCCCTAAACACAAGATTTATGGAATGGTTAAAAGTGCATGAAAATGGCCAATTTACTCACTCTGAGTTCTCAAAAAGGGTTTCTTCACCCCGGGAAGTTAATTAAAAACCATTTGGAGGCATTTAATGTTCGAGCAAAAACGGCTGATTTTCGACAAAAGAGATAACACCCCCCCATTACGTCATGCTTCAGAAATGTGGAAAATGGTCCGTTTTCAAATGTTTTATTTTTGAACGTCAGTTCACATTTGTAGGTGGATCATCAGTGTTAGAGCTAAAATTAGCATGTTTAAAGTGATTTTCATGCTTCCAGGGGCTCGGGAAGTGAATTAAATACTATTTGGAGGCATTTAATGTTCAAGCAAAAACAGCTGATTTTTGACAAAAGAGATAACACCCCCCCATTACGTCATGCTTCAGAAATGTGGAAAATGGTCCGTTTTCAAATGTTTTATTTTTGAACGTCAGTTCACATTTGTAGGTGGATCATCAGTGTTAGAGCTAAAATGAGCATGTGTAAAGTGATTTTCATGCTTCCAGGGGCTCGGGAAATGAATTAAATACTATTTGGAGGCATTTAATGTTCAATCAAAAACAGCTGATTTTTGACAAAAGAGATAACCCCCCCCCCCATTATGTCATGCTTCAGAAATGTGGAAAATGGTCCGTTTTCAAATGTTTTATTTTTGAACGTCAGTTCACATTTGTAGGTGGATCATCAGTGTTAGAGCTAAAATTAGCATGTTTAAAGTGATTTTCATGCTTCCAGGGGCCCTAAACACAAGATTTATGGAATGGTTAAAAGTGCATGAAAATGGCCAATTTACTCACTCTGAGTTCTCAAAAAGGGTTTCTTCACCCCGGGAAGTTAATTAAATACCATTTGGAGGCATTTAATGTTCGAGCAAAAACGGCTGATTTTCGACAAAAGAGATAACACCCCCCATTACGTCATGCTTCAGAAATGTGGAAAATGGTCCGTTTTCAAATGTTTTATTTTTGAACGTCAGTTCGCATTTGTAAGTGGATCATCAGTGTTAGAGCTAAAATTAGCATGTTTAAAGTGATTTTCATGCTTCCAGGGGCCCTAAACACAAGATTTATGGAATGGTTAAAAGTGCATGAAAATGGCCAATTTACTCACTCTGAGTTCTCAAAAAAGGGTTTCTTCACCCCGGGAAGTTAATTAAAAACCATTTGGAGGCATTTATTGTTTGAGCAAAAACGGCTGATTTTCGACAAAAGAGATAACACCCCCCCCATTACGTCATGCTTCAGAAATGTGGAAAATGGTCCGTTTTCAAATGTTTTATTTTTGAACGTCAGTTCACATTTGTAGGTGGATCATCAGTGTTAGAGCTAAAATTAGCATGTTTAAAGTGATTTTCATGCTTCCAGGGGCTCGGGAAGTGAATTAAATACTATTTGGAGGCATTTAATGTTCAAGCAAAAACAGCTGATTTTTGACAAAAGAGATAACACCCCCCCATTACGTCATGCTTCAGAAATGTGGAAAATGGTCCGTTTTCAAATGTTTTATTTTTGAACGTCAGTTCACATTTGTAGGTGGATCATCAGTGTTAGAGCTAAAATTAGCATGTTTAAAGTGATTTTCATGCTTCCAGGGGCCCTAAACACAAGATTTATGGAATGGTTAACACCTTGGCTGCTAAGGGTTTTCCCGCTGGGTGCTGGAACTCATTTTTTCCCATTGTTCATGACAAGGTCAGCTCGTCATAAGCACAGCGCAGGTAACACCCATGACGAGCTGACCTTGTCATTAGCATGGAAGGGGTTAAAAGTGCATGAAAATGGCCAATTTACTCACTCTGAGTTCTCAAAAAGGGTTTCTTCACCCCGGGAAGTTAATTAAATACCATTTGGAGGCATTTAATGTTCGAGCAAAAACGGCTGATTTTCGACAAAAGAGATAACACCCCCCCATTACGTCATGCTTCAGAAATGTGGAAAATGGTCCGTTTTCAAATTTTTATTTTTGAACGTCAGTTCACATTTGTAGGTGGATCATCAGTGTTAGAGCTAAAATTAGCATGTTTAAAGTGATTTTCATGCTTCCAGGGGCCCGGGAAGTGAATTAAATACTATTTGGAGGCATTTAATGTTCAAGCAAAAACAGCTGATTTTTGACAAAAGAGATAATACCCCCCCATTACGTCATGCTTCAGAAATGTGGAAAATGGTCCGTTTTCAAATGTTTTATTTTTGAACGTCAGTTCACATTTGTAGGTGGATCATCAGTGTTAGAGCTAAAATTAGCATGTTTAAAGTGATTTTCATGCTTCCAGGGGCCCTAAACACAAGATTTATGGAATGGTTAAAAGTGCATGAAAATGGCCAATTTACTCACTCTGAGTTCTCAAAAAGGGTTTCTTCACCCCGGGAAGTTAATTAAATACCATTTGGAGGCATTTAATGTTCGAGCAAAAACGGCTGATTTTCGACAAAAGAGATAACAGCCCCCCATTACGTCATGCTTCAGAAATGTGGAAAATGGTCCGTTTTCAAATGTTTTATTTTTGAACGTCAGTTCACATTTGTAGGTGGATCATCAGTGTTAGAGCTAAAATTAGCATGTTTAAAGTGATTTTCATGCTTCCAGGGGCCCTAAACACAAGATGTATGGAATGGTTAAAAGTGCATGAAAATGGCCAATTTACTCACTCTGAGTTCTCAAAAAGTGTTTCTTCACCCCGGGAAGTTAATTAAATACCATTTGGAGGCATTTAATGTTCGAGCAGAAACGGCTGATTTTCGACAAAAGAGATAACACCCCCCCATTAAGTCATGCTTCAGAAATGTGGAAAATGGTCCGTTTTCAAATGTTTTATTTTGGAACGTCAGTTCACATTTGTAGGTGGATCATCAGTGTTAGAGCTAAAATTAGCATGTTTATAGTGATGTTCATGCTTCCAGGGGCTCGGGAAGTGAATTAAATACTATTTGGAGGCATTTAATGTTCAATCAAAAACAGCTGATTTTTGACAAAAGAGATAACACCCCCCCATTACGTCATGCTTCAGAAATGTGGAAAATGGTCCGTTTTAAAATGTTTTATTTTTGAATGTCAGTTCACATTTGTAGGTGGATCATCAGTGTTGGAGCTAAAATTAGCATGTTTAAAGTGATTTTCATGCTTCCAGGGGCTCGGGAAGTGAATTAAATACTATTTGGAGGCATTTAATGTTCAATCAAAAACAGCTGATTTTTGACAAAAGAGATAACACCCCCCCATTACGTCATGCTTCAGAAATAAGGAAAATGGTCCGTTTTCAAATGTTTTATTTTTGAACGTCAGTTCACATTTGTAGGTGGATCATCAGTGTTAGAGCTAAAATTAGCATGTTTAAAGTGATTTTCATGCTTCCAGGGGCCCTAAACACAAGATTTATGGAATGGTTAAAAGTGCATGAAAATGGCCAATTTACTCAATCTGAGTTCTCAAAAAGGGTTTCTTCACCCCGGGAAGTTAATTAAATACCATTTGGAGGCATTTAATGTTCGAGCAAAAACGGCTGATTTTCGACAAAAGAGATAACACCCCCCCATTACGTCATGCTTCAGAAATGTGGAAAATGGTCCGTTTTCAAATGTTTTATTTTTGAACGTCAATTCACATTTGTAGGTGGATCATCAGTGTTAGAGCTAAAATTAGCATGTTTAAAGTGATTTTCATGCTTCCAGGGGCTCGGGAAGTGAATTAAATACTATTTGGAGGCATTTAATGTTCAAGCAAAAACAGCTGATTTTTGACAAAAGAGATAACACCGCCCCATTACGTCATGCTTCAGAAATGTGGAAAATGGTCCGTTTTCAAATGTTTTATTTTTGAACGTCATTTCACATTTGTAGGTGGATTATCAGTGTTAGAGCTAAAATTAGCATGTTTAAAGTGATTTTCATGCTTCTAGGGGCCCTAAACACAAGATTTATGGAATGGTTAAAAGTGCATGAAAATGGCCAATTTACTCACTCTGAGTTCTCAAAAAGGGTTTCTTCACCCCGGGAAGTTATTAAATACCATTTGGAGGCATTTAATGTTCGAGCAAAAACGGCTGATTTTCGACAAAAGAGATAACACCCCCCCATTACGTCATGCTTCAGAAATGTGGAAAATGGTCCGTTTTCAAATGTTTTATTTTTGAACATCAGTTCACATTTGTAGGTGGATCATCAGTGTTAGAGCTAAAATTAGCATGTTTAAAGTGATTTTCATGCTTCCAGGGGCTCGGGAAGTGAATTAAATACTATTTGGAGGCATTTAATGTTCAAGCAAAAACAGCTGATTTTTGACAAAAGAGATAACACCGCCCCATTACGTCATGCTTCAGAAATGTGGAAAATGGTCCGTTTTCAAATGTTTTATTTTTGAACGTCATTTCACATTTGTAGGTGGATTATCAGTGTTAGAGCTAAAATTAGCATGTTTAAAGTGATTTTCATGCTTCTAGGGGCCCTAAACACAAGATTTATGGAATGGTTAAAAGTGCATGAAAATGGCCAATTTACTCACTCTGAGTTCTCAAAAAGGGTTTCTTCACCCCGGGAAGTTATTAAATACCATTTGGAGGCATTTAATGTTTGAGCAAAAACGGCTGATTTTCGACAAAAGAGATAACACCCCCCCATTACGTCATGCTTCAGAAATGTGGAAAATGGTCAGTTTTCAAATGTTTCATTTTTGAACGTCAGTTCACATTTGTAGGTGGATCATCAGTGTTAGAGCTAAAATTAGCATGTTTAAAGTGATTTTCATGCTTCCAGGGGCTCGGGAAGTGAATTAAATACTATTTGGAGGCATTTAATGTTCAATCAAAAACATCTGATTTTTGACAAAAGAGATAACACCCCCCCATTACGTCATGCTTCAGAAATGTGGAAAATGGTCCGTTTTCAAATGTTTTATTTTTGAACGTCAGTTCACATTTGTAGGTGGATCATCAGTGTTAGAGCTAAAATTAGCATGTTTAAAGTGATTTTCATGCTTCCAGGGGCCCTAAACACAAGATTTATGGAATGGTTAAAAGTGCATGAAAATGGCCAATTTACTCACTCTGAGTTCTCAAAAAGTGTTTCTTCACCCCGGGAAGTTAATTAAATACCATTTGGAGGCATTTAATGTTCGAGCAGAAACGGCTGATTTTCGACAAAAGAGATAACACCCCCCCCATTAAGTCATGCTTCAGAAATGTGGAAAATGGTCAGTTTTCAAATGTTTTATTTTGGAACGTCAGTTCACATTTGTAGGTGGATCATCAGTGTTAGAGCTAAAATTAGCATGTTTATAGTGATGTTCATGCTTCCAGGGGCTCGGGAAGTGAATTAAATACTATTTGGAGGCATTTAATGTTCAATCAAAAACAGCTGATTTTTGACAAAAGAGATAACACCCCCCCATTACGTCATGCTTCAGAAATGTGGAAAATGGTCCGTTTTAAAATGTTTTATTTTTGAATGTCAGTTCACATTTGTAGGTGGATCATCAGTGTTGGAGCTAAAATTAGCATGTTTAAAGTGATTTTCATGCTTCCAGGGGCCCTAAACACAAGATTTATGGAATGGTTAAAAGTGCATGAAAATGGCCAATTTACTCACTCTGAGTTCTCAAAAAGGGTTTCTTCACCCCGGGAAGTTAATTAAATACCATTTGGAGGCATTTAATGTTCGAGCAAAAACAGCTGATTTTTGACAAAAGAGATAACACCCCCCCATTACGTCATGCTTCAGAAATGTGGAAAATGGTCCGTTTTCAAATGTTTTATTTTTGAACGTCAGTTCACATTTGTAGGTGGATCATCAGTGTTAGAGCTAAAATTAGCATGTTTAAAGTGATTTTCATGCTTCCAGGGGCTCGGGAAGTGAATTAAATACTATTTGGAGGCATTTAATGTTCAAGCAAAAACAGCTGATTTTTGACAAAAGAGATAACACCCCCCCATTACGTCATGCTTCAGAAATGTGGAAAATGGTCCGTTTTCAAATGTTTTATTTTTGAACGTCAGTTCACATTTGTAGGTGGATCATCAGTGTTAGAGCTAAAATTAGCATGTTTAAAGTGATTTTCATGCTTCCAGGGGCCCTAAACACAAGATTTATGGAATGGTTAAAAGTGCATGAAAATGGCTAATTTACTCACTCTGAGTTCTCAAAAAGGGTTTCTTCACCCCGGGAAGTTAATTAAATACCATTTGGAGGCATTTAATGTTCGAGCAAAAACGGCTGATTTTCGACAAAAGAGATAACACCCCCCATTACGTCATGCTTCAGAAATGTGGAAAATGATCCGTTTTCAAATGTTTTATTTTTGAACGTCAGTTCACATTTGTAGGTGGATCATCAGTGTTGGAGCTAAAATTAGCATGTTTAAAGTGATTTTCATGCTTCCAGGGGCCCTAAACACAAGATTTATGGAATGGTTAAAAGTGCATGAAAATGGCCAATTTACTCACTCTGAGTTCTCAAAAAGGGTTTCTTCACCCCGGGAAGTTAATTAAATACCATTTGGAGGCATTTAATGTTCGAGCAAAAACAGCTGATTTTTGACGAAAGAGATAACACCCCCCCATTACGTCATGCTTCAGAAATGTGGAAAATGGTCCGTTTTCAAATGTTTTATTTTTGAACGTCAGTTCACATTTGTAGTTGGATCATCAGTGTTAGAGCTAAAATTAGCATGTTTAAAGTGATTTTCATGCTTCCAGGGGCTCGGGAAGTGAATTAAATACTATTTGGAGGCATTTAATGTTCAAGCAAAAACAGCTGATTTTTGACAAAAGAGATAACACCCCCCCATTACGTCATGCTTCAGAAATGTGGAAAATGGTCCGTTTTCAAATGATTTATTTTTGAACGTCAGTTCACATTTGTAGGTGGATCATCAGTGTTAGAGCTAAAATTAGCATGTTTAAAGTGATTTTCATGCTTCCAGGGGCCCTAAACACAAGATTTATGGAATGGTTAAAAGTGCATGAAAATGGCCAATTTACTCACTCTGAGTTCTCAAAAAGGGTTTCTTCACCCCGGGAAGTTAATTAAATACCATTTGGAGGCATTTAATGTTCGAGCAAAAACTGCTGATTTTCGACAAAAGAGATAACACCCCCCCCCCCATTACGTCATGCTTCAGAAATGTGGAAAATGGTCCGTTTTCAAATGTTTTATTTTTGAACGTCAGTTCACATTTGTAGGTGGATCATCAGTGTTAGAGCTAAAATTAGCATGTTTAAAGTGATTTTCATGCTTCCAGGGGCTCGGGAAGTGAATTAAATACTATTTGGAGGCATTTAATGTTCAAGCAAAAACTGCTGATTTTTGACAAAAGAGATAATACCCCCCCATTACGTCATGCTTCAGAAATGTGGAAAATGGTCCGTTTTCAAATGTTTTATTTTTGAACGTCAGTTCACATTTGTAGGTGGATCATCAGTGTTAGAGCTAAAATTAGCATGTTTAAAGTGATTTTCATGCTTCCAGGGGCCCTAAACACAAGATTTATGGAATGGTTAAAAGTGCATGAAAATGGCCAATTTACTCACTCTGAGTTCTCAAAAAGGGTTTCTTCACCCCGGGAAGTTAATTAAATACCATTTGGAGGCATTTAATGTTCGAGCAAAAACGGCTGATTTTCGACAAAAGAGATAACACCCCCCCATTACGTCATGCTTCAGAAATGTGGAAAATGGTCCGTTTTCAAATGTTTTATTTTTGAACATCAGTTCACATTTGTAGGTGGATCATCAGTGTTAGAGCTAAAATTAGCATGTTTAAAGTGATTTTCATGCTTCCAGGGGCTCGGGAAGTGAATTAAATACTATTTGGAGGCATTTATTGTTCAATCAAAAACAGCTGATTTTTGACAAAAGAGATAACACCCCCCCATTACATCATGCTTCAGAAATGTGGAAAATGGTCCGTTTTCAAATGTTTTATTTTTGAACGTCAGTTCACATTTGTAGGTGGATCATCAGTGTTAGAGCTAAAATTAGCATGTTTAAAGTGATTTTCATGCTTCCAGGGGCCCTAAACACAAGATTTATGGAATGGTTAAAAGTGCATGAAAATGGCCAATTTACTCACTCTGAGTTCTCAAAAAGGGTTTCTTCACCCCGGGAAGTTAATTAAATACCATTTGGAGGCATTTAATGTTCGAGCAAAAACGGCTGATTTTCGACAAAAGAGATAACAGCCCCCCATTACCTCATGCTTCAGAAATGTGGAACATGGTCCGTTTTCAAATGTTTTATTTTTGAACGTCAGTTCACATTTGTAGGTGGATCATCAGTGTTAGAGCTAAAATTAGCATGTTTAAAGTGATTTTCATGCTTCCAGGGGCCCTAAACACAAGATTTATGGAATGGTTAAAAGTGCATGAAAATGGCCAATTTACTCACTCTGAGTTCTCAAAAAGTGTTTCTTCACCCCGGGAAGTTAATTAAATACCATTTGGAGGCATTTAATGTTCGAGCAGAAACGGCTGATTTTCGACAAAAGAGATAACACCCCCCCCATTAAGTCATGCTTCAGAAATGTGGAAAATGGTCCGTTTTCAAATGTTTTATTTTGGAACGTCAGTTCACATTTGTAGGTGGATCATCAGTGTTAGAGCTAAAATTAGCATGTTTATAGTGATGTTCATGCTTCCAGGGGCTCGGGAAGTGAATTAAATACTATTTGGAGGCATTTAATGTTCAATCAAAAACAGCTGATTTTTGACAAAAGAGATAACACCCCCCCATTACGTCATGCTTCAGAAATGTGGAAAATGGTCCGTTTTAAAATGTTTTATTTTTGAATGTCAGTTCACATTTGTAGGTGGATCATCAGTGTTGGAGCTAAAATTAGCATGTTTAAAGTGATTTTCATGCTTCCAGGGGCTCGGGAAGTGAATTAAATACTATTTGGAGGCATTTAATGTTCAATCAAAAACAGCTGATTTTTGACAAAAGAGATAACACCCCCCCATTACGTCATGCTTCAGAAATGTGGAAAATGGTCCGTTTTCAAATGTTTTATTTTTGAACGTCAGTTCACATTTGTAGGTGGATCATCAGTGTTAGAGCTAAAATTAGCATGTTTAAAGTGATTTTCATGCTTCCAGGGGCCCTAAACACAAGATTTATGGAATGGTTAAAAGTGCATGAAAATGGCCAATTTACTCACTCTGAGTTCTCAAAAAGGGTTTCTTCACCCCGGGAAGTTAATTAAATACCATTTGGAGGCATTTAATGTTCGAGCAAAAAAGGCTGATTTTCGACAAAAGAGATAACACCCCCCCATTACGTCATGCTTCAGAAATGTGGAAAATGGTCCGTTTTCAAATGTTTTATTTTTGAACATCAGTTCACATTTGTAGGTGGATCATCAGTGTTAGAGCTAAAATTAGCATGTTTAAAGTGATTTTCATGCTTCCAGGGGCTCGGGAAGTGAATTAAATACTATTTGGAGGCATTTAATGTTCAAGCAAAAACAGCTGATTTTTGACAAAAGAGATAACACCGCCCCATTACGTCATGCTTCAGAAATGTGGAAAATGGTCCGTTTTCAAATGTTTTATTTTTGAACGTCAGTTCACATTTGTAGGTGGATTATCAGTGTTAGAGCTAAAATTAGCATGTTTAAAGTGATTTTCATGCTTTTAGGGGCCCTAAACACAAGATTTATGGAATGGTTAAAAGTGCATGAAAATGGCCAATTTACTCACTCTGAGTTCTCAAAAAGGGTTTCTTCACCCCGGGAAGTTAATTAAATACCTTTTGGAGGCATTTAATGTTTGAGCAAAAACGGCTGATTTTCGACAAAAGAGATAACACCCCCCCATTACGTCATGCTTCAGAAATGTGGAAAATGGTCCGTTTTCAAATGTTTTATTTTTGAACGTCACTTCACATTTGTAGGTGGATCATCAGTGTTAGAGCTAAAATTAGAATGTGTAAAGTGATTTTCATGCTTCCAGGGGCCCTAAACACAAGATTTATGGAATGGTTAAAAGTGCATGAAAATGGCCAATTTACTCACTCTGAGTTCTCAAAAAGGGTTTCTTCACCCCGGGAAGTTAATTAAATACCATTTGGAGGCATTTAATGTTCGAGCAAAAACGGCTGATTTTCGACAAAAGAGATAACACCCCCCATTACGTCATGCTTCAGAAATGTGGAAAATGATCCGTTTTCAAATGTTTTATTTTTGAACGTCAGTTCACATTTGTAGGTGGATCATCATTGTTAGAGCTAAAATTAGCATGTTTAAAGTGATTTTCATGCTTCCAGGGGCTCGGGAAGTGAATTAAATACTATTTGGAGGCATTGAATGTTCAATCAAAAACAGCTGATTTTTGACAAAAGAGATAACACCCCCCCATTACGTCATGCTTCAGAAATGTGGAAAATGGTCCGTTTTCAAATGTTTTATTTTTGAACGTCAGTTCACATTTGTAGGTGGATCATCAGTGTTAGAGCTAAAATTAGCATGTTTAAAGTGATTTTCATGCTTCCAGGGGCCCTAAACACAAGATTTATGGAATGGTTAAAAGTGCATGAAAATGGCCAATTTACTCACTCAGAGTTCTCAAAAAGGGTTTCTTCACCCCGGGAAGTTAATTAAATACCATTTGGACGCATTTAATGTTCGCGCAAAAACTGCTGATTTTCGACAAAAGAGATAACACCCCCCCATTACGTCATGCTTCAGAAATGTGGAAAATGGTCCGTTTTCAAATGTTTTATTTTTGAACGTCAGTTCACATTTGTAGGTGGATCATCAGTGTTAGAGCTAAAATTAGCATGTTTAAAGTGATTTTCATGCTTCCAGGGGCTCGGGAAGTGAATTAAATACTATTTGGAGGCATTTAATGTTCAAGCAAAAACAGCTGATTTTTGACAAAAGAGATAACACCCCCCATTACGTCATGCTTCAGAAATGTGGAAAATGGTCCGTTTTCAAATGTTTTATTTTTGAACGTCAGTTCACATTTGTAGGTGGATCATCAGTGTTAGAGCTGAAATTAGCATGTTTAAAGTGATTTTCATGCTTCCAGGGGCCCTAAACACAAGATTTATGGAATGGTTAAAAGTGCATGAAAATGGCCAATTTACTCACTCTGAGTTCTCAAAAAGGGTTTCTTCACCCCGGGAAGTTAATTAAATACCATTTGGAGGCATTTAATGTTCGAGCAAAAACGGCTGATTTTCGACAAAAGAGATAACACCCCCCCATTACGTCATGCTTCAGAAATGTGGAAAATGGTCGGTTTTCAAATGTTTTATTTTTGAACGTCAGTTCACATTTGTAGGTGGATCATCAGTGTTAGAGCTAAAATTAGCATGTTTAAAGTGATTTTCATGCTTCCAGGGGCTCGGGAAGGGAATTAAATACTATTTGGAGGCATTTAATGTTCAAGCAAAAACAGCTGATTTTTGACAAAAGAGATAACACCCCCCCATTACGTCATGCTTCAGAAATGTGGAAAATGGTCCGTTTTCAAATGTTTTATTTTTGAACATCAGTTCACATTTGTAGGTGGATCATCAGTGTTAGAGCTAAAATTAGCATGTTTAAAGTGATTTTCATGCTTCCAGGGGCCCTAAACACAAGATTTATGGAATGGTTAAAAGTGCATGAAAATGGCCAATTTACTCACTCTGAGTTCTCAAAAAGGGTTTCTTCACCCCGGGAAGTTAATTAAATACCATTTGAAGGCATTTAATGTTCGAGCAAAAACGGCTGATTTTCGACAAAAGAGATAACACCCCCCCATTACGTCATGCTTCAGAAATGTGGAAAATGGTCTGTTTTCAAATGTTTTTTTTTTGAACATCAGTTCACATTTGTAGGTGGATCATCAGTGTTAGAGCTAAAATTAGCATGTTTATAGTGATTTTCATGCTTCCAGGGGCTCGGGAAGTGAATTAAATACTATTTGGAGGCATTTAATGTTCAATCAAAAACAGCTGATTTTTGACAAAAGAGATAACACCCCCCCCATTACGTCATGCTTCAGAAATGTGGAAAATGGTCCTTTTTCAAATGTTTTATTTTTGAACGTCAGTTCACATTTGTAGGTGGATCATCAGTGTTAGAGCTAAAATTAGCATGTTTAAAGTGATTTTCATGCTTCCAGGGGCCCTAAACACAAGATTTATGGAATGGTTAAAAGTGCATGAAAATGGCCAATTTACTCACTCTGAGTTCTCAAAAAGGGTTTCTTCACCCCGGGAAGTTAATTAAATACCATTTGGAGGCATTTAATGTTCGAGCAAAAACGGCTGATTTTCGACAAAAGAGATAACAGCCCCCCATTACGTCATGCTTCAGAAATGTGGAAAATGGTCCGTTTTCAAATGTTTTATTTTTGAACGTCAGTTCACATTTGTAGGTGGATCATCAGTGTTAGAGCTAAAATTAGCATGTTTAAAGTGATTTTCATGCTTCCAGGGGCCCTAAACACAAGATTTATGGAATGGTTAAAAGTGCATGAAAATGGCCAATTTACTCACTCTGAGTTCTCAAAAAGTGTTTCTTCACCCCGGGAAGTTAATTAAATACCATTTGGAGGCATTTAATGTTCGAGCAGAAACGGCTGATTTTCGACAAAAGAGATAACACCCCCCCCATTAAGTCATGCTTCAGAAATGTGGAAAATGGTCCGTTTTCAAATGTTTTATTTTGGAACGTCAGTTCACATTTGTAGGTGGATCATCAGTGTTAGAGCTAAAATTAGCATGTTTATAGTGATGTTCATGCTTCCAGGGGCTCGGGAAGTGAATTAAATACTATTTGGAGGCATTTAATGTTCAATCAAAAACAGCTGATTTTTGACAAAAGAGATAACACCCCCCCATTACGTCATGCTTCAGAAATGTGGAAAATGGTCCGTTTTAAAATGTTTTATTTTTGAATGTCAGTTCACATTTGTAGGTGGATCATCAGTGTTGGAGCTAAAATTAGCATGTTTAAAGTGATTTTCATGCTTCCAGGGGCTCGGGAAGTGAATTAAATACTATTTGGAGGCATTTAATGTTCAATCAAAAACAGCTGATTTTTGACAAAAGAGATAACACCCCCCCATTACGTCATGCTTCAGAAATGTGGAAAATGGTCCGTTTTCAAATGTTTTATTTTTGAACGTCAGTTCACATTTGTAGGTGGATCATCAGTGTTAGAGCTAAAATTAGCATGTTTAAAGTGATTTTCATGCTTCCAGGGGCCCTAAACACAAGATTTATGGAATGGTTAAAAGTGCATGAAAATGGCCAATTTACTCACTCTGAGTTCTCAAAAAGGGTTTCTTCACCCCGGGAAGTTAATTAAATACCATTTGGAGGCATTTAATGTTCGAGCAAAAACGGCTGATTTTCGACAAAAGAGATAACACCCCCCCATTACGTCATGCTTCAGAAATGTGGAAAATGGTCCGTTTTCAAATGTTTTATTTTTGAACGTCAATTCACATTTGTAGGTGGATCATCAGTGTTAGAGCTAAAATTAGCATGTTTAAAGTGATTTTCATGCTTCCAGGGGCTCGGGAAGTGAATTAAATACTATTTGGAGGCATTTAATGTTCAAGCAAAAACAGCTGATTTTTGACAAAAGAGATAACACCCCCCCATTACGTCATGCTTCAGAAATGTGGAAAATGGTCCGTTTTCAAATGTTTTATTTTTGAACGTCAGTTCACATTTGTAGGTGGATCATCAGTGTTAGAGCTAAAATTAGCATGTTTAAAGTGATTTTCATGCTTCCAGGGGCCCTAAACACAAGATTTATGGAATGGTTAAAAGTGCATGAAAATGGCCAATTTACTCACTCTGAGTTCTCAAAAAGGGTTTCTTCACCCCGGGAAGTTAATTAAATACCATTTGGAGGCATTTAATGTTCGAGCAAAAAAGGCTGATTTTCGACAAAAGAGATAACACCCCCCCATTACGTCATGCTTCAGAAATGTGGAAAATGGTCCGTTTTCAAATGTTTTATTTTTGAACATCAGTTCACATTTGTAGGTGGATCATCAGTGTTAGAGCTAAAATTAGCATGTTTAAAGTGATTTTCATGCTTCCAGGGGCTCGGGAAGTGAATTAAATACTATTTGGAGGCATTTAATGTTCAAGCAAAAACAGCTGATTTTTGACAAAAGAGATAACACCGCCCCATTACGTCATGCTTCAGAAATGTGGAAAATGGTCCGTTTTCAAATGTTTTATTTTTGAACGTCAGTTCACATTTGTAGGTGGATTATCAGTGTTAGAGCTAAAATTAGCATGTTTAAAGTGATTTTCATGCTTCTAGGGGCCCTAAACACAAGATTTATGGAATGGTTAAAAGTGCATGAAAATGGCCAATTTACTCACTCTGAGTTCTCAAAAAGGGTTTCTTCACCCCGGGAAGTTAATTAAATACCATTTGGAGGCATTTAATGTTTGAGCAAAAACGGCTGATTTTCGACAAAAGAGATAACACCCCCCCATTACGTCATGCTTCAGAAATGTGGAAAATGGTCAGTTTTCAAATGTTTCTTTTTTGAACGTCAGTTCACATTTGTAGGTGGATCATCAGTGTTAGAGCTAAAATTAGCATGTTTAAAGTGATTTTCATGCTTCCAGGGGCTCGGGAAGTGAATTAAATACTATTTGGAGGCATTTAATGTTCAAGCAAAAACAGCTGATTTTTGACAAAAGAGATAACACCGCCCCATTACGTCATGCTTCAGAAATGTGGAAAATGGTCCGTTTTCAAATGTTTTATTTTTGAACGTCAGTTCACATTTGTAGGTGGATTATCAGTGTTAGAGCTAAAATTAGCATGTTTAAAGTGATTTTCATGCTTCTAGGGGCCCTAAACACAAGATTTATGGAATGGTTAAAAGTGCATGAAAATGGCCAATTTACTCACTCTGAGTTCTCAAAAAGTGTTTCTTCACCCCGGGAAGTTAATTAAATACCATTTGGAGGCATTTAATGTTCGAGCAGAAACGGCTGATTTTCGACAAAAGAGATAACACCCCCCCCATTAAGTCATGCTTCAGAAATGTGGAAAATGGTCCGTTTTCAAATGTTTTATTTTGGAACGTCAGTTCACATTTGTAGGTGGATCATCAGTGTTAGAGCTAAAATTAGCATGTTTATAGTGATGTTCATGCTTCCAGGGGCTTGGGAAGTGAATTAAATACTATTTGGAGGCATTTAATGTTCAATCAAAAACAGCTGATTTTTGACAAAAGAGATAACACCCCCCCATTACGTCATGCTTCAGAAATGTGGAAAATGGTCCGTTTTAAAATGTTTTATTTTTGAATGTCAGTTCACATTTGTAGGTGGATCATCAGTGTTGGAGCTAAAATTAGCATGTTTAAAGTGATTTTCATGCTTCCAGGGGCTCGGGAAGTGAATTAAATACTATTTGGAGGCATTTAATGTTCAATCAAAAACAGCTGATTTTTGACAAAAGAGATAACACCCCCCCATTACGTCATGCTTCAGAAATGTGGAAAATGGTCCGTTTTCAAATGTTTTATTTTTGAACGTCAGTTCACATTTGTAGGTGGATCATCAGTGTTAGAGCTAAAATTAGCATGTTTAAAGTGATTTTCATGCTTCCAGGGGCCCTAAACACAAGATTTATGGAATGGTTAAAAGTGCATGAAAATGGCCAATTTACTCACTCTGAGTTCTCAAAAAGGGTTTCTTCACCCCGGGAAGTTAATTAAATACCATTTGGAGGCATTTAATGTTCGAGCAAAAAAGGCTGATTTTCGACAAAAGAGATAACACCCCCCCATTACGTCATGCTTCAGAAATGTGGAAAATGGTCCGTTTTCAAATGTTTTATTTTTGAACATCAGTTCACATTTGTAGGTGGATCATCAGTGTTAGAGCTAAAATTAGCATGTTTAAAGTGATTTTCATGCTTCCAGGGGCTCGGGAAGTGAATTAAATACTATTTGGAGGCATTTAATGTTCAAGCAAAAACAGCTGATTTTTGACAAAAGAGATAACACCGCCCCATTACGTCATGCTTCAGAAATGTGGAAAATGGTCCGTTTTCAAATGTTTTATTTTTGAACGTCAGTTCACATTTGTAGGTGGATTATCAGTGTTAGAGCTAAAATTAGCATGTTTAAAGTGATTTTCATGCTTTTAGGGGCCCTAAACACAAGATTTATGGAATGGTTAAAAGTGCATGAAAATGGCCAATTTACTCACTCTGAGTTCTCAAAAAGGGTTTCTTCACCCCGGGAAGTTAATTAAATACCTTTTGGAGGCATTTAATGTTTGAGCAAAAACGGCTGATTTTCGACAAAAGAGATAACACCCCCCCATTACGTCATGCTTCAGAAATGTGGAAAATGGTCCGTTTTCAAATGTTTTATTTTTGAACGTCACTTCACATTTGTAGGTGGATCATCAGTGTTAGAGCTAAAATTAGAATGTTTAAAGTGATTTTCATGCTTCCAGGGGCCCTAAACACAAGATTTATGGAATGGTTAAAAGTGCATGAAAATGGCCAATTTACTCACTCTGAGTTCTCAAAAAGGGTTTCTTCACCCCGGGAAGTTAATTAAATACCATTTGGAGGCATTTAATGTTCGAGCAAAAACGGCTGATTTTCGACAAAAGAGATAACACCCCCCATTACGTCATGCTTCAGAAATGTGGAAAATGATCCGTTTTCAAATGTTTTATTTTTGAACGTCAGTTCACATTTGTAGGTGGATCATCATTGTTAGAGCTAAAATTAGCATGTTTAAAGTGATTTTCATGCTTCCAGGGGCTCGGGAAGTGAATTAAATACTATTTGGAGGCATTGAATGTTCAATCAAAAACAGCTGATTTTTGACAAAAGAGATAACACCCCCCCATTACGTCATGCTTCAGAAATGTGGAAAATGGTCCGTTTTCAAATGTTTTATTTTTGAACGTCAGTTCACATTTGTAGGTGGATCATCAGTGTTAGAGCTAAAATTAGCATGTTTAAAGTGATTTTCATGCTTCCAGGGGCCCTAAACACAAGATTTATGGAATGGTTAAAAGTGCATGAAAATGGCCAATTTACTCACTCAGAGTTCTCAAAAAGGGTTTCTTCACCCCGGGAAGTTAATTAAATACCATTTGGACGCATTTAATGTTCGCGCAAAAACTGCTGATTTTCGACAAAAGAGATAACACCCCCCCATTACGTCATGCTTCAGAAATGTGGAAAATGGTCCGTTTTCAAATGTTTTATTTTTGAACGTCAGTTCACATTTGTAGGTGGATCATCAGTGTTAGAGCTAAAATTAGCATGTTTAAAGTGATTTTCATGCTTCCAGGGGCTCGGGAAGTGAATTAAATACTATTTGGAGGCATTTAATGTTCAAGCAAAAACAGCTGATTTTTGACAAAAGAGATAACACCCCCCATTACGTCATGCTTCAGAAATGTGGAAAATGGTCCGTTTTCAAATGTTTTATTTTTGAACGTCAGTTCACATTTGTAGGTGGATCATCAGTGTTAGAGCTGAAATTAGCATGTTTAAAGTGATTTTCATGCTTCCAGGGGCCCTAAACACAAGATTTATGGAATGGTTAAAAGTGCATGAAAATGGCCAATTTACTCACTCTGAGTTCTCAAAAAGGGTTTCTTCACCCCGGGAAGTTAATTAAATACCATTTGGAGGCATTTAATGTTCGAGCAAAAACGGCTGATTTTCGACAAAAGAGATAACACCCCCCCATTACGTCATGCTTCAGAAATGTGGAAAATGGTCGGTTTTCAAATGTTTTATTTTTGAACGTCAGTTCACATTTGTAGGTGGATCATCAGTGTTAGAGCTAAAATTAGCATGTTTAAAGTGATTTTCATGCTTCCAGGGGCTCGGGAAGGGAATTAAATACTATTTGGAGGCATTTAATGTTCAAGCAAAAACAGCTGATTTTTGACAAAAGAGATAACACCCCCCCATTACGTCATGCTTCAGAAATGTGGAAAATGGTCCATTTTCAAATGTTTTATTTTTGAACATCAGTTCACATTTGTAGGTGGATCATCAGTGTTAGAGCTAAAATTAGCATGTTTAAAGTGATTTTCTTGCTTCCAGGGGCCCTAAACACAAGATTTATGGAATTGGTTAAAAGTGCATGAAAATGGCCAATTTACTCACTCTGAGTTCTCAAAAAGGGTTTCTTCACCCCGGGAAGTTAATTAAATACCATTTGAAGGCATTTAATGTTCGAGCAAAAACGGCTGATTTTCGACAAAAGAGATAACACCCCCCCATTACGTCATGCTTCAGAAATGTGGAAAATGGTCTGTTTTCAAATGTTTTTTTTTTGAACATCAGTTCACATTTGTAGGTGGATCATCAGTGTTAGAGCTAAAATTAGCATGTTTATAGTGATTTTCATGCTTCCAGGGGCTCGGGAAGTGAATTAAATACTATTTGGAGGCATTTAATGTTCAATCAAAAACAGCTGATTTTTGACAAAAGAGATAACACCCCCCCCATTACGTCATGCTTCAGAAATGTGGAAAATGGTCCTTTTTCAAATGTTTTATTTTTGAACGTCAGTTCACATTTGTAGGTGGATCATCAGTGTTAGAGCTAAAATTAGCATGTTTAAAGTGATTTTCATGCTTCCAGGGGCCCTAAACACAAGATTTATGGAATGGTTAAAAGTGCATGAAAATGGCCAATTTACTCACTCTGAGTTCTCAAAAAGGGTTTCTTCACCCCGGGAAGTTAATTAAATACCATTTGGAGGCATTTAATGTTCGAGCAAAAACGGCTGATTTTCGACAAAAGAGATAACAGCCCCCCATTACGTCATGCTTCAGAAATGTGGAAAATGGTCCGTTTTCAAATGTTTTATTTTTGAACGTCAGTTCACATTTGTAGGTGGATCATCAGTGTTAGAGCTAAAATTAGCATGTTTAAAGTGATTTTCATGCTTCCAGGGGCCCTAAACACAAGATTTATGGAATGGTTAAAAGTGCATGAAAATGGCCAATTTACTCACTCTGAGTTCTCAAAAAGTGTTTCTTCACCCCGGGAAGTTAATTAAATACCATTTGGAGGCATTTAATGTTCGAGCAGAAACGGCTGATTTTCGACAAAAGAGATAACACCCCCCCCATTAAGTCATGCTTCAGAAATGTGGAAAATGGTCCGTTTTCAAATGTTTTATTTTGGAACGTCAGTTCACATTTGTAGGTGGATCATCAGTGTTAGAGCTAAAATTAGCATGTTTATAGTGATGTTCATGCTTCCAGGGGCTCGGGAAGTGAATTAAATACTATTTGGAGGCATTTAATGTTCAATCAAAAACAGCTGATTTTTGACAAAAGAGATAACACCCCCCCATTACGTCATGCTTCAGAAATGTGGAAAATGGTCCGTTTTAAAATGTTTTATTTTTGAATGTCAGTTCACATTTGTAGGTGGATCATCAGTGTTGGAGCTAAAATTAGCATGTTTAAAGTGATTTTCATGCTTCCAGGGGCTCGGGAAGTGAATTAAATACTATTTGGAGGCATTTAATGTTCAATCAAAAACAGCTGATTTTTGACAAAAGAGATAACACCCCCCCATTACGTCATGCTTCAGAAATGTGGAAAATGGTCCGTTTTCAAATGTTTTATTTTTGAACGTCAGTTCACATTTGTAGGTGGATCATCAGTGTTAGAGCTAAAATTAGCATGTTTAAAGTGATTTTCATGCTTCCAGGGGCCCTAAACACAAGATTTATGGAATGGTTAAAAGTGCATGAAAATGGCCAATTTACTCACTCTGAGTTCTCAAAAAGGGTTTCTTCACCCCGGGAAGTTAATTAAATACCATTTGGAGGCATTTAATGTTCGAGCAAAAACGGCTGATTTTCGACAAAAGAGATAACACCCCCCCATTATGTCATGCTTCAGAAATGTGGAAAATGGTCCGTTTTCAAATGTTTTATTTTTGAACGTCAATTCACATTTGTAGGTGGATCATCAGTGTTAGAGCTAAAATTAGCATGTTTAAAGTGATTTTCATGCTTCCAGGGGCTCGGGAAGTGAATTAAATACTATTTGGAGGCATTTAATGTTCAAGCAAAAACAGCTGATTTTTGACAAAAGAGATAACACCCCCCCATTACGTCATGCTTCAGAAATGTGGAAAATGGTCCGTTTTCAAATGTTTTATTTTTGAACGTCAGTTCACATTTGTAGGTGGATCATCAGTGTTAGAGCTAAAATTAGCATGTTTAAAGTGATTTTCATGCTTCCAGGGGCCCTAAACACAAGATTTATGGAATGGTTAAAAGTGCATGAAAATGGCCAATTTACTCACTCTGAGTTCTCAAAAAGGGTTTCTTCACCCCGGGAAGTTAATTAAATACCATTTGGAGGCATTTAATGTTCGAGCAAAAAAGGCTGATTTTCGACAAAAGAGATAACACCCCCCCATTACGTCATGCTTCAGAAATGTGGAAAATGGTCCGTTTTCAAATGTTTTATTTTTGAACATCAGTTCACATTTGTAGGTGGATCATCAGTGTTAGAGCTAAAATTAGCATGTTTAAAGTGATTTTCATGCTTCCAGGGGCTCGGGAAGTGAATTAAATACTATTTGGAGGCATTTAATGTTCAAGCAAAAACAGCTGATTTTTGACAAAAGAGATAACACCGCCCCATTACGTCATGCTTCAGAAATGTGGAAAATGGTCCGTTTTCAAATGTTTTATTTTTGAACGTCAGTTCACATTTGTAGGTGGATTATCAGTGTTAGAGCTAAAATTAGCATGTTTAAAGTGATTTTCATGCTTCTAGGGGCCCTAAACACAAGATTTATGGAATGGTTAAAAGTGCATGAAAATGGCCAATTTACTCACTCTGAGTTCTCAAAAAGGGTTTCTTCACCCCGGGAAGTTAATTAAATACCATTTGGAGGCATTTAATGTTTGAGCAAAAACGGCTGATTTTCGACAAAAGAGATAACACCCCCCCCATTACGTCATGCTTCAGAAATGTGGAAAATGGTCAGTTTTCAAATGTTTCTTTTTTGAACGTCAGTTCACATTTGTAGGTGGATCATCAGTGTTAGAGCTAAAATTAGCATGTTTAAAGTGATTTTCATGCTTCCAGGGGCTCGGGAAGTGAATTAAATACTATTTGGAGGCATTTAATGTTCAATCAAAAACATCTGATTTTTGACAAAAGAGATAACACCCCCCCATTACGTCATGCTTCAGAAATGTGGAAAATGGTCTGTTTTCAAATGTTTTATTTTTGAACGTCAGTTCACATTTGTAGGTGGATCATCAGTGTTAGAGCTAAAATTAGCATGTTTAAAGTGATTTTCATGCTTCCAGGGGCCCTAAACACAAGATTTATGGAATGGTTAAAAGTGCATGAAAAGGGCCAATTTACTCACTCTGAGTTCTCAAAAAGTGTTTCTTCACCCCGGGAAGTTAATTAAATACCATTTGGAGGCATTTAATGTTCGAGCAGAAACGGCTGATTTTCGACAAAAGAGATAACACCCCCCCCATTAAGTCATGCTTCAGAAATGTGGAAAATGGTCCGTTTTCAAATGTTTTATTTTGGAACGTCAGTTCACATTTGTAGGTGGATCATCAGTGTTAGAGCTAAAATTAGCATGTTTATAGTGATGTTCATGCTTCCAGGGGCTCGGGAAGTGAATTAAATACTATTTGGAGGCATTTAATGTTCAAGCAAAAACAGCTGATTTTTGACAAAAGAGATAACACCCCCCCATTACGTCATGCTTCAGAAATGTGGAAAATGGTCCGTTTTCAAATGTTTTATTTTTGAACGTCAGTTCACATTTGTAGGTGGATCATCAGTGTTAGAGCTAAAATTAGAATGTTTAAAGTGATTTTCATGCTTCCAGGGGCCCTAAACACAAGATTTATGGAATGGTTAAAAGTGCATGAAAATGGCCAATTTACTCACTCTGAGTTCTCAAAAAGGGTTTCTTCACCCCGGGAAGTTAATTAAATACCATTTGGAGGCATTTAATGTTCGAGCAAAAACGGCTGATTTTCGACAAAAGAGATAACACCCCCCATTACGTCATGCTTCAGAAATGTGGAAAATGATCCGTTTTCAAATGTTTTATTTTTGAACGTCAGTTCACATTTGTAGGTGGATCATCATTGTTAGAGCTAAAATTAGCATGTTTAAAGTGATTTTCATGCTTCCAGGGGCTCGGGAAGTGAATTAAATACTATTTGGAGGCATTTAATGTTCAATCAAAAACAGCTGATTTTTGACAAAAGAGATAACACCCCCCCATTACGTCATGCTTCAGAAATGTGGAAAATGGTCCGTTTTCAAATGTTTTATTTTTGAACGTCAGTTCACATTTGTAGGTGGATCATCAGTGTTAGAGCTAAAATTAGCATGTTTAAAGTGATTTTCATGCTTCCAGGGGCCCTAAACACAAGATTTATGGAATGGTTAAAAGTGCATGAAAATGGCCAATTTACTCACTCGGAGTTCTCAAAAAGGGTTTCTTCACCCCGGGAAGTTAATTAAATACCATTTGGACGCATTTAAAGTTCGCGCAAAAACTGCTGATTTTCGACAAAAGAGATAACACCCCCCCATTACGTCATGCTTCAGAAATGTGGAAAATGGTCCGTTTTCAAATGTTTTATTTTTGAACGTCAGTTCACATTTGTAGGTGGATCATCAGTGTTAGAGCTAAAATTAGCATGTTTAAAGTGATTTTCATGCTTCCAGGGGCTCGGGAAGTGAATTAAATACTATTTGGAGGCATTTAATGTTCAAGCAAAAACAGCTGATTTTTGACAAAAGAGATAACACCCCCCATTACGTCATGCTTCAGAAATGTGGAAAATGGTCCGTTTTCAAATGTTTTATTTTTGAACGTCAGTTCACATTTGTAGGTGGATCATCAGTGTTAGAGCTAAAATTAGCATGTTTAAAGTGATTTTCATGCTTCCAGGGGCCCTAAACACAAGATTTATGGAATGGTTAAAAGTGCATGAAAATGGCCAATTTACTCACTCTGAGTTCTCAAAAAGGGTTTCTTCACCCCGGGAAGTTAATTAAATACCATTTGGAGGCATTTAATGTTCGAGCAAAAACGGCTGATTTTCGACAAAAGAGATAACACCCCCCCATTACGTCATGCTTCAGAAATGTGGAAAATGGTCGGTTTTCAAATGTTTTATTTTTGAACGTCAGTTCACATTTGTAGGTGGATCATCAGTGTTAGAGCTAAAATTAGCATGTTTAAAGTGATTTTCATGCTTCCAGGGGCTCGGGAAGTGAATTAAATACTATTTGGAGGCATTTAATGTTCAAGCAAAAACAGCTGATTTTTGACAAAAGAGATAACACCCCCCCATTACGTCATGCTTCAGAAATGTGGAAAATGGTCCGTTTTCAAATGTTTTATTTTTGAACATCAGTTCACATTTGTAGGTGGATCATCAGTGTTAGAGCTAAAATTAGCATGTTTAAAGTGATTTTCATGCTTCCAGGGGCTCGGGAAGTGAATTAAATACTATTTGGAGGCATTTAATGTTCAATCAAAAACAGCTGATTTTTGACAAAAGAGATAACACCCCCCCATTACGTCATGCTTCAGAAACGTAGGAAAATGGTCCGTTTTCAAATGTTTTATTTTTGAACGTCAGTTCACATTTGTAGGTGGATCATCAGTGTTAGAGCTAAAATTAGCATGTTTAAAGTGATTTTCATGCTTCCAGGGGCCCTAAACACAAGATTTATGGAATGGTTAAAAGTGCATGAAAATGGCCAATTTACTCACTCTGAGTTCTCAAAAAGGGTTTCTTCACCCCGGGAAGTTAATTAAATACCATTTGGAGGCATTTAATGTTCGAGCAAAAACGGCTGATTTTCGACAAAAGAGATAACACCCCCCCATTACGTCATGCTTCAGAAATGTGGAAAATGGTCCGTTTTCAAATGTTTTATTTTTGAACGTCAGTTCACATTTGTAGGTGGATCATCAGTGTTAGAGCTAAAATTAGCATGTTTAAAGTGGTTTTCATGCTTCCAGGGGCTCGGGAAGTGAATTAAATACTATTTGGAGGCATTTAATGTTTAAGCAAAAACAGCAGATTTTTCACAAAAGAGATAACACCCCCCCATTACGTCATGCTTCAGAAATGTGGAAAATGGTCCGTTTTCAAATGTTTTATTTTTGAACGTCAGTTCACATTTGTAGGTGGATCATCAGTGTTAGAGCTAAAATTAGCATGTTTAAAGTGATTTTCATGCTTCCAGGGGCCCTAAACACAAGATTTATGGAATGGTTAAAAGTGCATGAAAATGGCCAATTTACTCACTCTGAGTTCTCAAAAAGGGTTTCTTCACCCCGGGAAGTTAATTAAATACCATTTGAAGGCATTTAATGTTCGAGCAAAAACGGCTGATTTTCGACAAAAGAGATAACACCCCCCCATTACGTCATGCTTCAGAAATGTGGAAAATGGTCTGTTTTCAAATGTTTTTTTTTTGAACATCAGTTCACATTTGTAGGTGGATCATCAGTGTTAGAGCTAAAATTAGCATGTTTATAGTGATGTTCATGCTTCCAGGGGCTCGGGAAGTGAATTAAATACTATTTGGAGGCATTTAATGTTCAATCAAAAACAGCTGATTTTTGACAAAAGAGATAACACCCCCCCATTACGTCATGCTTCAGAAATGTGGAAAATGGTCCGTTTTAAAATGTTTTATTTTTGAATGTCAGTTCACATTTGTAGGTGGATCATCAGTGTTGGAGCTAAAATTAGCATGTTTAAAGTGATTTTCATGCTTCCAGGGGCCCTAAACACAAGATTTATGGAATGGTTAAAAGTGCATGAAAATGGCCAATTTACTCACTCTGAGTTCTCAAAAAGGGTTTCTTCACCCGGGAAGTTAATTAAATACCATTTGGAGGCATTTAATGTTCGAGCAAAAACGGCTTATTTTCGACAAAAGAGATAACACCCCCCCATTACGTCATGCTTCAGAAATGTGGAAAATGGTCAGTTTTCAAATGTTTTATTTTTGACCGTCAGTTCACATTTGTAGGTGGATCATCAGTGTTAGAGCTAAAATTAGCATGTTTAAAGTGATTTTCATGCTTCCAGGGGCTCGGGAAGTGAATTAAATACTATTTGGAGGCATTTAATGTTCAAGCAAAAACAGCTGATTTTTGACAAAAGAGATAACACCCCCCCATTACGTCATGCTTCAGAATTGTGGAAAATGGTCCGTTTTCAAATGTTTTATTTTTGAACGTCAGTTCACATTTGTAGGTGGATCATCAGTGTTAGAGCTAAAATTAGCATGTTTAAAGTGATTTTCATGCTTCCAGGGGCCCTAAACACAAGATTTATGGAATGGTTAAAAGTGCATGAAAATGGCCAATTTACTCACTCTGAGTTCTCAAAAAGGGTTTCTTCACCCCGGGAAGTTAATTAAATACCATTTGGAGGCATTTAATGTTCGAGCAAAAACGGCTGATTTTCGACAAAAGAGATAACCCCCCCCTATTACGTCATGCTTCAGAAATGTGGAAAATGGTCCGTTTTCAAATGTTTTATTTTTGAACGTCAGTTCACATTTGTAGGTGGATCATCAGTGTTAGAGCTAAAATTAGGATGTTTAAAGTGATTTTCATGCTTCCAGGGGCTCGGGAAGTGAATTAAATACTATTTGGAGGCATTTAATGTTCAATCAAAAACAGCTGATTTTTGACAAAAGAGATAACACCCCCCCATTACGTCATGCTTCAGAAATGTGGAAAATGGTCCGTTTTAAAATGTTTTATTTTTGAATGTCAGTTCACATTTGTAGGTGGATCATCAGTGTTGGAGCTAAAATTAGCATGTTTAAAGTGATTTTCATGCTTCCAGGGGCCCTAAACACAAGATTTATGGAATGGTTAAAAGTGCATGAAAATGGCCAATTTACTCACTCTGAGTTCTCAAAAAGGGTTTCTTCACCCGGGAAGTTAATTAAATACCATTTGGAGGCATTTAATGTTCGAGCAAAAACGGCTTATTTTCGACAAAAAAGATAACACCCCCCCATTACGTCATGCTTCAGAAATGTGGAAAATGGTCAGTTTTCAAATGTTTTATTTTTGACCGTCAGTTCACATTTGTAGGTGGATCATCAGTGTTAGAGCTAAAATTAGCATGTTTAAAGTGATTTTCATGCTTCCAGGGGCTCGGGAAGTGAATTAAATACTATTTGGAGGCATTTAATGTTCAAGCAAAAACAGCTGATTTTTGACAAAAGAGATAACACCCCCCCATTACGTCATGCTTCAGAAATGTGGAAAATGGTCCGTTTTCAAATGTTTAATTTTTGAACGTCAGTTCACATTTGTAGGTGGATCATCAGTGTTAGAGCTAAAATTAGCATGTTTAAAGTGATTTTCATGCTTCCAGGGGCCCTAAACACAAGATTTATGGAATGGTTAAAAGTGCATGAAAATGGCCAATTTACTCACTCTGAGTTCTCAAAAAGGGTTTCGTCACCCCGGGAAGTTAATTAAATACCATTTGGAGGCATTTAATGTTCGAGCAAAAATGGCTGATTTTCGACAAAAGAGATAACCCCCCCCTATTACGTCATGCTTCAGAAATGTGGAAAATGGTCCGTTTTCAAATGTTTTATTTTTGAACGTCAGTTCACATTTGTAGGTGGATCATCAGTGTTAGAGCTAAAATTAGGATGTTTAAAGTGATTTTCATGCTTCCAGGGGCTCGGGAAGTGAATTAAATACTATTTGGAGGCATTTAATGTTCAATCAAAAACAGCTGATTTTTGACAAAAGAGATAACACCCCCCATTACGTCATGCTTCAGAAATGTGGAAAATGGTCCGTTTTCAAATGTATTATTTTTGAACGTCAGTTCACATTTGTAGGTGGATCATCAGTGTTAGAGCTAAAATTAGCATGTTTAAAGTGATTTTCATGCTTCCAGGGGCCCTAAACACAAGATTTATGGAATGGTTAAAAGTGCATGAAAATGGCCAATTACTCACTCTGAGTTCTCAAAAAGGGTTTCTTCACCCCGGGAAGTTAATTAAATACCATTTGGAGGCATTTAATGTTCGAGCAAAAACGGCTGATTTTCGACAAAAGAGATAACACCCCCCCATTACGTCATGCTTCAGAAATGTGGAAAATGGTCCGTTTTCAAATGTTTTATTTTTGAACGTCAATTCACATTTGTAGGTGGATCATCAGTGTTAGAGCTAAAATTAGCATGTTTAAAGTGATTTTCATGCTTCCAGGGGCTCGGGAAGTGAATTAAATACTATTTGGAGGCATTTAATGTTCAAGCAAAAACAGCTGATTTTTGACAAAAGAGATAACACCCCCCTATTACGTCATGCTTCAGAAATGTGGAAAATGGTCCGTTTTCAAATGTTTTATTTTTGAACGTCAGTTCACATTTGTAGGTGGATCATCAGTGTTAGAGCTAAAATTAGCATGTTTAAAGTGATTTTCATGCTTCCAGGGGCCCTAAACACAAGATTTATGGAATGGTTAAAAGTGCATGAAAATGGCCAATTTACTCACTCTGAGTTCTCAAAAAGGGTTTCTTCACCCCGGGAAGTTAATTAAATACCATTTGGAGGCATTTAATGTTCGAGCAAAAAAGGCTGATTTTCGACAAAAGAGATAACACCCCCCCATTACGTCATGCTTCAGAAATGTGGAAAATGGTCCGTTTTCAAATGTTTTATTTTTGAACATCAGTTCACATTTGTAGGTGGATCATCAGTGTTAGAGCTAAAATTAGCATGTTTAAAGTGATTTTCATGCTTCCAGGGGCTCGGGAAGTGAATTAAATACTATTTGGAGGCATTTAATGTTCAAGCAAAAACAGCTGATTTTTGACAAAAGAGATAACACCCCCCATTACGTCATGCTTCAGAAATGTGGAAAATGGTCCGTTTTCAAATGTTTTATTTTTGAACGTCAGTTCACATTTGTAGGTGGATTATCAGTGTTAGAGCTAAAATTAGCATGTTTAAAGTGATTTTCATGCTTCTAGGAGCCCTAAACACAAGATTTATGGAATGGTTAAAAGTGCATGAAAATGGCCAATTTACTCACTCTGAGTTCTCAAAAAGGGTTTCTTCACCCCGGGAAGTTAATTAAATACCATTTGGAGGCATTTAATGTTCGAGCAAAAACGGCTGATTTTCGACAAAAGAGATAACACCCCCCCATTACGTCATGCTTCAGAAATGTGGAAAATGGTCCGTTTTCAAATGTTTTATTTTTGAACGTCAGTTCACATTTGTAGGTGGATCATCAGTGTTAGAGCTAAAATTAGCATGTTTAAAGTGATTTTCATGCTTCCAGGGGCTCGGAAAGTGAATTAAATACTATTTGGAGGCATTTAATGTTCAATCAAAAACATCTGATTTTTGACAAAAGAGATAACACCCCCCCATTACGTCATGCTTCAGAAATGTGGAAAATGGTCCGTTTTCAAATGTTTTATTTTTGAACGTCAGTTCACATTTGTAGGTGGATCATCAGTGTTAGAGCTAAAATTAGCATGTTTAAAGTGATTTTCATGCTTCCAGGGGCCCTAAACACAAGATTTATGGAATGGTTAAAAGTGCATGAAAATGGCCAATTTACTCACTCTGAGTTCTCAAAAAGGGTTTCTTCACCCCGGGAAGTTAATTAAATACCATTTGGAGGCATTTAATGTTCGAGCAAAAACGGCTGATTTTCGACAAAAGAGATAACACCCCCCCATTACGTCATGCTTCAGAAATGTGGAAAATGGTCCGTTTTCAAATGTTTTATTTTTGAACGTCAATTCACATTTGTAGGTGGATCATCAGTGTTAGAGCTAAAATTAGCATGTTTAAAGTGATTTTCATGCTTCCAGGGGCTCGGGAAGTGAATTAAATACTATTTGGAGGCATTTAATGTTCAAGCAAAAACAGCTGATTTTTGACAAAAGAGATAACACCCCCCCATTACGTCATGCTTCAGAAATGTGGAAAATGGTCCATTTTCAAATGTTTTATTTTTGAACGTCAGTTCACATTTGTAGGTGGATCATCAGTGTTAGAGCTAAAATTAGCATGTTTAAAGTGATTTTCATGCTTCCAGGGGCCCTTAACATAAGATTTATGGAATGGTTAAAAGTGCATGAAAATGACCAATTTACTCACTCTGAGTTCTCAAAAAGGGTTTCTTCACCCCGGGAAGTTAATTAAATACCATTTGGAGGCATTTAATGTTCGAGCAAAAAAGGCTGATTTTCGACAAAAGAGATAACACCCCCCCATTACGTCATGCTTCAGAAATGTGGAAAATGGTCCGTTTTCAAATGTTTTATTTTTGAACATCAGTTCACATTTGTAGGTGGATCATCAGTGTTAGAGCTAAAATTAGCATGTTTAAAGTGATTTTCATGCTTCCAGGGGCTCGGGAAGTGAATTAAATACTATTTGGAGGCATTTAATGTTCAAGCAAAAACAGCTGATTTTTGACAAAAGAGATAACACCCCCCATTACGTCATGCTTCAGAAATGTGGAAAATGGTCCGTTTTCAAATGTTTTATTTTTGAACGTCAGTTCACATTTGTAGGTGGATCATCAGTGTTAGAGCTAAAATTAGCATGTTTAAAGTGATTTTCATGCTTCCAGGGGCCCTAAACACAAGATTTATGGAATGGTTTAAAGTGCATGAAAATGGCCAATTTACTCACTCTGAGTTCTCAAAAAGGGTTTCTTCACCCCGGGAAGTTAATTAAATACCATTTGGAGGCATTTAATGTTCGAGCAAAAACGGCTGATTTTCGACAAAAGAGGTAACACCCCCCATTACGTCATGCTTCAGAAATGTGGAAAATGATCCGTTTTCAAATGTTTTATTTTTGAACGTCCGTTCACATTTGTAGGTGGATCATCAGCGTTAGAGCTAAAATTAGCATGTTTAAAGTGATTTTCATGCTTCCAGGGGCTCGGGAAGTGAATTAAATACTATTTGGAGGCATTTAATGTTCAATCAAAAACAGCTGATTTTTGACAAAAGAGATAACACCCCCCCATTACGTCATGCTTCAGAAATGTGGAAAATGGTCCGTTTTCAAATGTTTTATTTTTGAACGTCAGTTCACATTTGTAGGTGGATCATCAGTGTTAGAGCTAAAATTAGCACGTTTAAAGTGATTTTCATGCTTCCCGGGGCCCTAAACACAAGATTTATGGAATGGTTAAAAGTGCATGAAAATGGCCAATTTACTCACTCGGAGTTCTCAAAAAGGGTTTCTTCACCCCGGGAAGTTAATTAAATACCATTTGGACGCATTTAATGTTCGAGCAAAAACTGCTGATTTTCGACAAAAGAGATAACACCCCCCCATTACGTCATGCTTCAGAAATGTGGAAAATGGTCCGTTTTCAAATGTTTTATTTTTGAACGTCAGTTCACATTTGTAGGTGGATCATCAGTGTTAGAGCTAAAATTAGCATGTTTAAAGTGATTTTCATGCTTCCAGGGGCTCGGGAAGTGAATTAAATACTATTTGGAGGCATTTAATGTTCAATCAAAAACAGCAGATTTTTGACAAAAGAGATAACACCCCCCCATTACGTCATGCTTCAGAAATGTGGAAAATGGTCCGTTTTCAAATGTTTTATTTTTGAACGTCAGTTCACATTTGTAGGTGGATCATCAGTGTTAGAGCTAAAATTAGCACGTTTAAAGTGATTTTCATGCTTCCCGGGGCCCTAAACACAAGATTTATGGAATGGTTAAAAGTGCATGAAAATGGCCAATTTACTCACTCGGAGTTCTCAAAAAGGGTTTCTTCACCCCGGGAAGTTAATTAAATACCATTTGGACGCATTTAATGTTCGAGCAAAAACTGCTGATTTTCGACAAAAGAGATAACACCCCCCCATTACGTCATGCTTCAGAAATGTGGAAAATGGTCCGTTTTCAAATGTTTTATTTTTGAACGTCAGTTCACATTTGTAGGTGGATCATCAGTGTTAGAGCTAAAATTAGCATGTTTAAAGTGATTTTCATGCTTCCAGGGGCTCGGGAAGTGAATTAAAAACTATTTGGAGGCATTTAATGTTCAAGCAAAAACAGCTGATTTTTGACAAAAGAGATAACACCCCCCCATTACGTCATGCTTCAGAAATGTGGAAAATGGTCCGTTTTCAAATGTTTTATTTTTGAACGTCAGTTCACATTTGTAGGTGGATCATCAGTGTTAGAGCTAAAATTAGCATGTTTAAAGTGATTTTCATGCTTCCAGGGGCCCTAAACACAAGATTTATGGAATGGTTAAAAGTGCATGAAAATGGCCAATTTACTCACTCTGAGTTCTCAAAAAGGGTTTCTTCACCCCGGGAAGTTAATTAAATACCATTTGGAGGCATTTAATGTTCGAGCAAAAACGGCTGATTTTCGACAAAAGAGATAACACCCCTCCATTACGTCATGCTTCAGAAATGTGGAAAATGGTCCGTTTTCAAATGTTTTATTTTTGAACGTCAGTTCACATTTGTAGGTGGATCATCAGTGTTAGAGCTAAAATTAGCATGTTTAAAGTGATTTTCATGCTTCCAGGGGCTCGGGAAGTGAATTAAATACTATTTGGAGGCATTTAATGTTCAAGCAAAAACAGCTGATTTTTGACAAAAGAGATAACACACCCCCATTACGTCATGCTTCAGAAATGTGGAAAATGGTCCGTTTTCAAATGTTTTATTTTTGAACGTCAGTTCACATTTGTAGGTGGATCATCAGTGTTAGAGCTAAAATTAGCATGTTTAAAGTGATTTTCATGCTTCCAGGGGCCCTAAACACAAGATTTATGGAATGGTTAAAAGTGCATGAAAATGGCCAATTTACTCACTCTGAGTTCTCAAAAAGGGTTTCTTCACCCCGGGAAGTTAATTAAATACCATTTGGAGGCATTTAATGTTCGAGCAAAAACGGCTGATTTTCGACAAAAGAGATAACACCCCCCATTACGTCATGCTTCAGAAATGTGGAAAATGATCCGTTTTCAAATGTTTTATTTTTGAACGTCAGTTCACATTTGTAGGTGGATCATCAGCGTTAGAGCTAAAATTAGCATGTTTAAAGTGATTTTCATGCTTCCAGGGGCTCGGGAAGTGAATTAAATACTATTTGGAGGCATTTAATGTTCAATCAAAAACAGCTGATTTTTGACAAAAGAGATAACACCCCCCCATTACGTCATGCTTCAGAAATGTGGAAAATGGTCCGTTTTCAAATGTTTTATTTTTGAACGTCAGTTCACATTTGTAGGTGGATCATCAGTGTTAGAGCTAAAATTAGCATGTTTAAAGTGATTTTCATGCTTCCAGGGGCCCTAAACACAAGATTTATGGAATGGTTAAAAGTGCATGAAAATGGCCAATTTACTCACTCGGAGTTCTCAAAAAGGGTTTCTTCACCCCGGGAAGTTAATTAAATACCATTTGGACGCATTTAATGTTCGAGCAAAAACTGCTGATTTTCGACAAAAGAGATAACACCCCCCCATTACGTCATGCTTCAGAAATGTGGAAAATGGTCAGTTTTCAAATGTTTTATTTTTGAACGTCAGTTCACATTTGTAGGTGGATCATCAGTGTTAGAGCTAAAATTAGCATGTTTAAAGTGATTTTCATGCTTCCAGGGGCTCGGGAAGTGAATTAAATACTATTTGGAGGCATTTAATGTTCAAGCAAAAACAGCTGATTTTTGACAAAAGAGATAACACCCCCCCATTACGTCATGCTTCAGAAATGTGGAAAATGGTCCGTTTTCAAATGTTTTATTTTTGAACGTCAGTTCACATTTGTAGGTGGATCATCAGTGTTAGAGCTAAAATTAGCATGTTTAAAGTGATTTTCATGCTTCCAGGGGCCCTAAACACAAGATTTATGGAATGGTTAAAAGTGCATAAAAATGGCCAATTTACTCACTCTGAGTTCTCAAAAAGGGTTTCTTCACCCCGGGAAGTTAATTAAATACCATTTGGAGGCATTTAATGTTCGAGCAAAAACGGCTGATTTTCGACAAAAGAGATAACACCCCCCCATTACGTCATGCTTCAGAAATGTGGAAAATGGTCCGTTTTCAAATGTTTTATTTTTGAACGTCAGTTCACATTTGTAGGTGGATCATCAGTGTTAGAGCTAAAATTAGCATGTTTAAAGTGATTTTCATGCTTCCAGGGGCTCGGGAAGTGAATTAAATACTATTTGGAGGCATTTAATGTTCAAGCAAAAACAGCTGATTTTTGACAAAAGAGATAACACCCCCCATTACGTCATGCTTCAGAAATGTGGAAAATGGTCCGTTTTCAAATGTTTTATTTTTGAACATCAGTTCACATTTGTAGGTGGATCATCAGTGTTAGAGCTAAAATTAGCATGTTTAAAGTGATTTTCATGCTTCCAGGGGCTCGGGAAGTGAATTAAATACTATTTGGAGGCATTTAATGTTCAATCAAAAACAGCTGATTTTTGACAAAAGAGATAACACCCCCCATTACGTCATGCTTCAGAAATGTGGAAAATGGTCCGTTTTCAAATGTTTTATTTTTGAACGTCAGTTCACATTTGTAGGTGGATCATCAGTGTTAGAGCTAAAATTAGCATGTTTAAAGTGATTTTCATGCTTCCAGGGGCCCTAAACACAAGATTTATGGAATGGTTAAAAGTGCATGAAAATGGCCAATTTACTCACTCTGAGTTCTCAAAAAGGGTTTCTTCACCCCGGGAAGTTAATTAAATACCATTTGGAGGCATTTAATGTTCGAGCAAAAACGGCTGATTTTCGACAAAAGAGATAACACCCCCCCATTACGTCATGCTTCAGAAATGTAGAAAATGGTCCGTTTTCAAATGTTTTATTTTTGAACGTCAGTTCACATTTGTAGGTGGATCATCAGTGTTAGAGCTAAAATTAGCATGTTTAAAGTGATTTTCATGCTTCCAGGGGCTCGGGAAGTGAATTAAATACTATTTGGAGGCATTTAATGTTCAAGCAAAAACAGCTGTTTTTTCCCAAAAGAGATAACACCCCCCCATTACGTCATGCTTCAGAAATGTGGAAAATGGTCCGTTTTCAAATGTTTTATTTTTGAACGTCAGTTCACATTTGTAGGTGGATCATCAGTGTTAGAGCTAAAATTAGCATGTTTAAAGTGATTTTCATGCTTCCAGGGGCCCTAAACACAAGATTTATGGAATGGTTAAAAGTGCATGAAAATGGCCAATTTACTCACTCTGAGTTCTCAAAAAGGGTTTCTTCACCCCGGGAAGTTAATTAAATACCATTTGGAGGCATTTAATGTTAGAGCAAAAACGGCTGATTTTCGACAAAAGAGATAACACCCCCCCATTACGTCATGCTTCAGAAATGTGGAAAATGGTCCGTTTTCAAATGTTTTATTTTTGAACGTCAGTTCACATTTGTAGGTGGATCATCAGTGTTAGAGCTAAAATTAGCATGTTTAAAGTGATTTTCATGCTTCCAGGGGCTCGGGAAGTGAATTAAATACTATTTGGAGGCATTTAATGTTCAAGCAAAAACAGCTGATTTTTGACAAAAGAGATAACACCCCCCCATTACGTCATGCTTCAGAAATGTGGAAAATGGTCCGTTTTCAAATGTTTTATTTTTGAACATCAGTTCACATTTGTAGGTGGATCATCAGTGTTAGAGCTAAAATTAGCATGTTTAAAGTGATTTTCATGCTTCCAGGGGCTCGGGAAGTGAATTAAATACTATTTGGTGGCATTTAATGTTCAATCAAAAACAGCAGATTTTTGACAAAAGAGATAACACCCCCCCATTACGTCATGCTTCAGAAATGTGGAAAATGGTCCCTTTTCAAATGTTTTATTTTTGAACGTCAGTTCACATTTGTAGGTGGATCATCAGTGTTAGAGCTAAAATTAGCATGTTTAAAGTGATTTTCATGCTTCCAGGGGCCCTAAACACAAGATTTATGGAATGGTTAAAAGTGCATGAAAATTGCCAATTTACTCACTCTGAGTTCTCAAAAAGGGTTTCTTCACCCCGGGAAGTTAATTAAATACCATTTGGAGGCATTTAATGTTCGAGCAAAAACGGCTGATTTTCGACAAAAGAGATAACACCCCCCCATTACGTCATGCTTCAGAAATGTGGAAAATGGTCCGTTTTCAAATGTTTTATTTTTGAACATCAGTTCACATTTGTAGGTGGATCATCAGTGTTAGAGCTAAAATTAGCATGTTTAAAGTGATTTTCATGCTTCCAGGGGCTCGGGAAGTGAATTAAATACTATTTGGAGGCATTTAATGTTCAATCAAAAACAGCTGATTTTTGACAAAAGAGATAACACCCCCCCATTACGTCATGCTTCAGAAATGTGGAAAATGGTCCGTTTTCAAATGTTTTATTTTTTAACCTCAGTTCACATTTGTAGGTGGATCATCAGTGTTAGAGCTAAAATTAGCATGTTTAAAGTGATTTTCATGCTTCCAGGGGCCCTAAACACAAGATTTATGGAATGGTTAAAAGTGCATGAAAATGGCCAATTTACTCACTCTGAGTTCTCAAAAAGGGTTTCTTCACCCCGGGAAGTTAATTAAATACCATTTGGAGGCATTTAATGTTCGAGCAAAAACGGCTGATTTTCGACAAAAGAGATAACACCCCCCCATTACGTCATGCTTCAGAAATGTGGAAAATGGTCCGTTTACAAATGTTTTATTTTTGAACGTCAGTTCACATTTGTAGGTGGATCATCAGTGTTAGAGCTAAAATTAGCATGTTTAAAGTGATTTTCATGCTTCCAGGGGCTCGGGAAGTGAATTAAATACTATTTGGAGGCATTTAATGTTCAAGCAAAAACAGCTGATTTTTGACAAAAGAGATAACACCCCCCCATTACGTCATGCTTCAGAAATGTGGAAAATGGTCCGTTTTCAAATGTTTTATTTTTGAACGTCAGTTCACATTTGTAGGTGGATCATCAGTGTTAGAGCTAAAATTAGCATGTTTAAAGTGATTTTCATGCTTCCAGGGGCCCTAAACACAAGATTTATGGAATGGTTAAAAGTGCATGAAAATTGCCAATTTACTCACTCTGAGTCCTCAAAAGGGTTTCTTCACCCCGGGAAGTTAATTAAATACCATTTGGAGGCATTTAATGTTCGAGCAGAAACGGCTGATTTTCGACAAAAGAGATAACACCCCCCATTACGTCATGCTTCAGAAATGTGGAAAATGATCCGTTTTCAAATGTTTTATTTTTGAACGTCAGTTCACATTTGTAGGTGGATCATCAGCGTTAGAGCTAAAATTAGCATGTTTAAAGTGATTTTCATGCTTCCAGGGGCTCGGGAAGTGAATTAAATACTATTTGGAGGCATTTAATGTTCAATCAAAAACAGCTGATTTTTGACAAAAGAGATAACACCCCCCCATTACGTCATGCTTCAGAAATGTGGAAAATGGTCCGTTTTCAAATGTTTTATTTTTGAACGTCAGTTCACATTTGTAGGTGGATCATCAGTGTTAGAGCTAAAATTAGCATGTTTAAAGTGATTTTCATGCTTCCAGGGGCCCTAAACACAAGATTTATGGAATGGTTAAAAGTGCATGAAAATGGCCAATTTACTCACTCGGAGTTCTCAAAAAGGGTTTCTTCACCCCGGGAAGTTAATTAAATACCATTTGGACGCATTTAATGTTCGAGCAAAAACTGCTGATTTTCGACAAAAGAGATAACACCCCCCCATTACGTCATGCTTCAGAAATGTGGAAAATGGTCAGTTTTCAAATGTTTTATTTTTGAACGTCAGTTCACATTTGTAGGTGGATCATCAGTGTTAGAGCTAAAATTAGCATGTTTAAAGTGATTTTCATGCTTCCAGGGGCTCGGGAAGTGAATTAAATACTATTTGGAGGCATTTAATGTTCAAGCAAAAACAGCTGATTTTTGACAAAAGAGATAACACCCCCCCATTACGTCATGCTTCAGAAATGTGGAAAATGGTCCGTTTTCAAATGTTTTATTTTTGAACGTCAGTTCAAATTTGTAGGTGGATCATCAGTGTTAGAGCTAAAATTAGCATGTTTAAAGTGATTTTCATGCTTCCAGGGGCCCTAAACACAAGATTTATGGAATGGTTAAAAGTGCATGAAAATGGCCAATTTACTCACTCTGAGTTCTCAAAAAGGGTTTCTTCACCCCGGGAAGTTAATTAAATACCATTTGGAGGCATTTAATGTTCGAGCAAAAATGGCTGATTTTCGACAAAAGAGATAACACCCCCCCATTACGTCATGCTTCAGAAATGTGGAAAATGGTCCATTTTCAAATGTTTTATTTTTGAACGTCAGTTCACATTTGTAGGTGGATCATCAGTGTTAGAGCTAAAATTAGCATGTTTAAAGTGATTTTCATGCTTCCAGGGGCTCGGGAAGTGAATTAAATACTATTTGGAGGCATTTAATGTTCAAGCAAAAACAGCTGATTTTTGACAAAAGAGATAACACCCCCCATTACGTCATGCTTCAGAAATGTGGAAAATGGTCCGTTTTCAAATGTTTTATTTTTGAACATCAGTTCACATTTGTAGGTGGATCATCAGTGTTAGAGCTAAAATTAGCATGTTTAAAGTGATTTTCATGCTTCCAGGGGCTCGGGAAGTGAATTAAATACTATTTGGAGGCATTTAATGTTCAAGCAAAAACAGCTGATTTTTCACAAAAGAGATAACACCCCCCCATTACGTCATGCTTCAGAAATGTGGAAAATGGTCCGTTTTCAAATGTTTTATTTTTGAACGTCAGTTCACATTTGTAGGTGGATCATCAGTTTTAGAGCAAAAATTAGCATGTTTAAAGTGATTTTCAGGCTTCCAGGGGCCCTAAACATAAGATTTATGGAATGGTTAAAAGTGCATGAAAATGGCCAATTTACTCACTCTCAGTTCTCAAAAAGGGTTTCTTCACCCCGGGAAGTGAATTAAATACTATTTGGAGGCATTTAATGTTCAATCAAAAACAGCTGATTTTTGACAAAAGAGATAACACCCCCCCATTACGTCATGCTTCAGAAATGTGGAAAATGGTCCGTTTTCAAATGTTTTATTTTTGAACGTCAGTTCACATTTGTAGGTGGATCATCAGTGTTAGAGCTAAAATTAGCATGTTTAAAGTGATTTTCATGCTTCCAGGGGCCCTAAACACAAGATTTATGGAATGGTTAAAAGTGCATGAAAATTGCCAATTTACTCACTCGGAGTTCTCAAAAAGGATTTCTTCACCCCGGGAAGTTAATTAAATACCATTTGAACGCATTTAATGTTCGAGCAAAAACTGCTGATTTTCGACAAAAGAGATAACACCCCCCCATTACGTCATGCTTCAGAAATGTGGAAAATGGTCCGTTTTCAAATGTTTTATTTTTGAACGTCAGTTCACATTTGTAGGTGGATCATCAGTGTTAGAGCTAAAATTAGCATGTTTAAAGTGATTTTCATGCTTCCAGGGGCTCGGGAAGTGAATTAAATACTATTTGGAGGCATTTAATGTTCAAGCAAAAACAGCTGATTTTTGACAAAAGAGATAACACCCCCCCATTACGTCATGCTTCAGAAATGTGGAAAATGGTCCGTTTTCAAATGTTTTCTTTTTGAACGTCAGTTCACATTTGTAGGTGGATCATCAGTGTTAGAGCTAATATTAGCATGTTTAAAGTGATTTTCATGCTTCCAGGGGCCCTAAACACAAGATTTATGGAATGGTTAAAAGTGCATGAAAATGGCCAATTTACTCACTCTGAGTTCTCAAAAAGGGTTTCTTCACCCCGGGAAGTTAATTAAATACCATTTGGAGGCATTTAATGTTCGAGCAAAAACGGCTGATTTTCGACAAAAGAGATAACACCCCCCATTACGTCATGCTTCAGAAATGTGGAAAATGGTCCGTTTTCAAATGTTTTATTTTTGAACGTCAGTTCACATTTGTAGGTGGATCATCAGTGTTAGAGCTAAAATTAGCATGTTTAAAGTGATTTTCATGCTTCCAGGGGCTCGGGAAGTGAATTAAATACTATTTGGAGGCATTTAATGTTCAAGCAAAAACAGCTGATTTTTGACAAAAGAGATAACACCCCCCCATTACGTCATGCTTCAGAAATGTGGAAAATGGTCCGTTTTCAAATGTTTTATTTTTGAACATCAGTTCACATTTGTAGGTGGATCATCAGTGTTAGAGCTAAAATTAGCATGTTTAAAGTGATTTTCATGCTTCCAGGGGCTCGGGAAGTGAATTAAATACTATTTGGTGGCATTTAATGTTCAATCAAAAACAGCAGATTTTTGACAAAAGAGATAACACCCCCCCATTACGTCATGCTTCAGAAATGTGGAAAATGGTCCCTTTTCAAATGTTTTATTTTTGAACGTCAGTTCACATTTGTAGGTGGATCATCAGTGTTAGAGCTAAAATTAGCATGTTTAAAGTGATTTTCATGCTTCCAGGGGCCCTGAACACAAGATTTATGGAATGGTTAAAAGTGCATGAAAATTGCCAATTTACTCACTCTGAGTTCTCAAAAAGGGTTTCTTCACCCCGGGAAGTTAATTAAATACCATTTGGAGGCATTTAATGTTCGAGCAAAAACGGCTGATTTTCGACAAAAGAGATAACACCCCCCCATTACGTCATGCTTCAGAAATGTGGAAAATGGTCCGTTTTCAAATGTTTTATTTTTGAACATCAGTTCACATTTGTAGGTGGATCATCAGTGTTAGAGCTAAAATTAGCATGTTTAAAGTGATTTTCATGCTTCCAGGGGCTCGGGAAGTGAATTAAATACTATTTGGAGGCATTTAATGTTCAAGCAAAAACAGCTGATTTTTCACAAAAGAGATAACACCCCCCCATTACGTCATGCTTCAGAAATGTGGAAAATGGTCCGTTTTCAAATGTTTTATTTTTGAACGTCAGTTCACATTTGTAGGTGGATCATCAGTTTTAGAGCTAAAATTAGCATGTTTAAAGTGATTTTCAGGCTTCCAGGGGCCCTAAACACAAGATTTATGGAATGGTTAAAAGTGCATGAAAATGGCCAATTTACTCACTCTCAGTTCTCAAAAAGGGTTTCTTCACCCCGGGAAGTTAATTAAATACCATTTGAAGGCATTTAATGTTCGAGCAAAAACGGCTGATTTTCGACAAAAGAGATAACACCCCCCATTACGTCATGCTTCAGAAATGTGGAAAATGATCCGTTTTCAAATGTTTTATTTTTGAACGTCAGTTCACATTTGTAGGTGGATCATCAGTGTTAGAGCTAAAATTAGCATGTTTAAAGTGATTTTCATGCTTCCAGGGGCTCGGGAAGTGAATTAAATACTATTTGGAGGCATTTAATGTTCAATCAAAAACAGCTGATTTTTGACAAAAGAGATAACACCCCCCCATTACGTCATGCTTCAGAAATGTGGAAAATGGTCCGTTTTCAAATGTTTTATTTTTGAACGTCAGTTCACATTTGTAGGTGGATCATCAGTGTTAGAGCTAAAATTAGCATGTTTAAAGTGATTTTCATGCTTCCAGGGGCCCTAAACACAAGATTTATGGAATGGTTAAAAGTGCATGAAAATTGCCAATTTACTCACTCGGAGTTCTCAAAAAGGATTTCTTCACCCCGGGAAGTTAATTAAATACCATTTGAACGCATTTAATGTTCGAGCAAAAACTGCTGATTTTCGACAAAAGAGATAACACCCCCCCATTACGTCATGCTTCAGAAATGTGGAAAATGGTCCGTTTTCAAATGTTTTATTTTTGAACGTCAGTTCACATTTGTAGGTGGATCATCAGTGTTAGAGCTAAAATTAGCACGTTTAAAGTGATTTTCATGCTTCCAGGGGCTCGGGAAGTGAATTAAATACTATTTGGAGGCATTTAATGTTCAAGCAAAAACAGCTGATTTTTGACAAAAGAGATAACACCCCCCCATTACGTCATGCTTCAGAAATGTGGAAAATGGTCCGTTTTCAAATGTTTTCTTTTTGAACGTCAGTTCACATTTGTAGGTGGATCATCAGTGTTAGAGCTAATATTAGCATGTTTAAAGTGATTTTCATGCTTCCAGGGGCCCTAAACACAAGATTTATGGAATGGTTAAAAGTGCATGAAAATGGCCAATTTACTCACTCTGAGTTCTCAAAAAGGGTTTCTTCACCCCGGGAAGTTAATTAAATACCATTTGGAGGCATTTAATGTTCGAGCAAAAACGGCTGATTTTCGACAAAAGAGATAACACCCCCCCATTACGTCATGCTTCAGAAATGTGGAAAATGGTCCGTTTTCAAATGTTTTATTTTTGAACGTCAGTTCACATTTGTAGGTGGATCATCAGTGTTAGAGCTAAAATTAGCATGTTTAAAGTGATTTTCATGCTTCCAGGGGCTCGGGAAGTGAATTAAATACTATTTGGAGGCATTTAATGTTCAAGCAAAAACAGCTGATTTTTGACAAAAGAGATAACACCCCCCCATTACGTCATGCTTCAGAAATGTGGAAAATGGTCCGTTTTCAAATGTTTTATTTTTGAACATCAGTTCACATTTGTAGGTGGATCATCAGTGTTAGAGCTAAAATTAGCATGTTTAAAGTGATTTTCATGCTTCCGGGGGCTCGGGAAGTGAATTAAATACTATTTGGTGGCATTTAATGTTCAATCAAAAACAGCAGATTTTTGACAAAAGAGATAACACCCCCCCATTACGTCATGCTTCAGAAATGTGGAAAATGGTCCCTTTTCAAATGTTTTATTTTTGAACGTCAGTTCACATTTGTAGGTGGATCATCAGTGTTAGAGCTAAAATTAGCATGTTTAAAGTGATTTTCATGCTTCCAGGGGCCCTAAACACAAGATTTATGGAATGGTTAAAAGTGCATGAAAATTGCCAATTTACTCACTCTGAGTTCTCAAAAAGGGTTTCTTCACCCCGGGAAGTTAATTAAATACCATTTGGAGGCATTTAATGTTCGAGCAAAAACGGCTGATTTTCGACAAAAGAGATAACACCCCCCCATTACGTCATGCTTCAGAAATGTGGAAAATGGTCCGTTTTCAAATGTTTTATTTTTGAACATCAGTTCACATTTGTAGGTGGATCATCAGTGTTAGAGCTAAAATTAGCATGTTTAAAGTGATTTTCATGCTTCCAGGGGCTCGGGAAGTGAATTAAATACTATTTGGAGGCATTTAATGTTCAATCAAAAACAGCTGATTTTTGACAAAAGAGATAACACCCCCCCATTACGTCATGCTTCAGAAATGTGGAAAATGGTCCGTTTTCAAATGTTTTATTTTTTAACCTCAGTTCACATTTGTAGGTGGATCATCAGTGTTAGAGCTAAAATTAGCATGTTTAAAGTGATTTTCATGCTTCCAGGGGCCCTAAACACAACATTTATGGAATGGTTAAAAGTGCATGAAAATGGCCAATTTACTCACTCTGAGTTCTCAAAAAGGGTTTCTTCACCCCGGGAAGTTAATTAAATACCATTTGGAGGCATTTAATGTTCGAGCAAAAACGGCTGATTTTCGACAAAAGAGATAACACCCCCCCATTACGTCATGCTTCAGAAATGTGGAAAATGGTCCGTTTTCAAATGTTTTATTTTTGAACGTCAGTTCACATTTGTAGGTGGATCATCAGTGTTAGAGCTAAAATTAGCATGTTTAAAGTGATTTTCATGCTTCCAGGGGCTCGGGAAGTGAATTAAATACTATTTGGAGGCATTTAATGTTCAAGCAAAAACAGCTGATTTTTGACAAAAGAGATAACACCCCCCCATTACGTCATGCTTCAGAAATGTGGAAAATGGTCCGTTTTCAAATGTTTTATTTTTGAACATCAGTTCACATTTGTAGGTGGATCATCAGTGTTAGAGCTAAAATTAGCATGTTTAAAGTGATTTTCATGCTTCCAGGGGCTCGGGAAGTGAATTAAATACTATTTGGTGGCATTTAATGTTCAATCAAAAACAGCAGATTTTTGACAAAAGAGATAACACCCCCCCATTACGTCATGCTTCAGAAATGTGGAAAATGGTCCCTTTTCAAATGTTTTATTTTTGAACGTCAGTTCACATTTGTAGGTGGATCATCAGTGTTAGAGCTAAAATTAGCATGTTTAAAGTGATTTTCATGCTTCCAGGGGCCCTAAACACAAGATTTATGGAATGGTTAAAAGTGCATGAAAATTGCCAATTTACTCACTCTGAGTTCTCAAAAAGGGTTTCTTCACCCCGGGAAGTTAATTAAATACCATTTGGAGGCATTTAATGTTCGAGCAAAAACGGCTGATTTTCGACAAAAGAGATAACACCCCCCCATTACGTCATGCTTCAGAAATGTGGAAAATGGTCCGTTTTCAAATGTTTTATTTTTGAACATCAGTTCACATTTGTAGGTGGATCATCAGTGTTAGAGCTAAAATTAGCATGTTTAAAGTGATTTTCATGCTTCCAGGGGCTCGGGAAGTGAATTAAATACTATTTGGAGGCATTTAATGTTCAATCAAAAACAGCTGATTTTTGACAAAAGAGATAACACCCCCCCATTACGTCATGCTTCAGAAATGTGGAAAATGGTCCGTTTTCAAATGTTTTATTTTTTAACCTCAGTTCACATTTGTAGGTGGATCATCAGTGTTAGAGCTAAAATTAGCATGTTTAAAGTGATTTTCATGCTTCCAGGGGCCCTAAACACAAGATTTATGGAATGGTTAAAAGTGCATGAAAATGGCCAATTTACTCACTCTGAGTTCTCAAAAAGGGTTTCTTCACCCCGGGAAGTTAATTAAATACCATTTGGAGGCATTTAATGTTCGAGCAAAAACGGCTGATTTTCGACAAAAGAGATAACACCCCCCCATTACGTCATGCTTCAGAAATGTGGAAAATGGTCCGTTTACAAATGTTTTATTTTTGAACGTCAGTTCACATTTGTAGGTGGATCATCAGTGTTAGAGCTAAAATTAGCATGTTTAAAGTGATTTTCATGCTTCCAGGGGCTCGGGAAGTGAATTAAATACTATTTGGAGGCATTTAATGTTCAAGCAAAAACAGCTGATTTTTGACAAAAGAGATAACACCCCCCCATTACGTCATGCTTCAGAAATGTGGAAAATAGTCCGTTTTCAAATGTTTTATTTTTGAACGTCAGTTCACATTTGTAGGTGGATCATCAGTGTTAGAGCTAAAATTAGCATGTTTAAAGTGATTTTCATGCTTCCAGGGGCCCTAAACACAAGATTTATGGAATGGTTAAAAGTGCATGAAAATTGCCAATTTACTCACTCTGAGTCCTCAAAAAGGGTTTCTTCACCCCGGGAAGTTAATTAAATACCATTTGGAGGCATTTAATGTTCGAGCAGAAACGGCTGATTTTCGACAAAAGAGATAACACCCCCCATTACGTCATGCTTCAGAAATGTGGAAAATGATCCGTTTTCAAATGTTTTATTTTTTAACCTCAGTTCACATTTGTAGGTGGATCATCAGTGTTAGAGCTAAAATTAGCATGTTTAAAGTGATTTTCATGCTTCCAGGGGCCCTAAACACAAGATTTATGGAATGGTTAAAAGTGCATGAAAATGGCCAATTTACTCACTCTGAGTTCTCAAAAAGGGTTTCTTCACCCCGGGAAGTTAATTAAATACCATTTGGAGGCATTTAATGTTCGAGCAAAAACGGCTGATTTTCGACAAAAGAGATAACACCCCCCCATTACGTCATGCTTCAGAAATGTGGAAAATGGTCCGTTTTCAAATGTTTTATTTTTGAACGTCAGTTCACATTTGTAGGTGGATCATCAGTGTTAGAGCTAAAATTAGCATGTTTAAAGTGATTTTCATGCTTCCAGGGGCTCGGGAAGTGAATTAAATACTATTTGGAGGCATTTAATGTTCAAGCAAAAACAGCTAATTTTTGACAAAAGAGATAACACCCCCCCATTACGTCATGCTTCAGAAATGTGGAAAATGGTCCGTTTTCAAATGTTTTATTTTTGAACATCAGTTCACATTTGTAGGTGGATCATCAGTGTTAGAGCTAAAATTAGCATGTTTAAAGTGATTTTCATGCTTCCAGGGGCTCGGGAAGTGAATTAAATACTATTTGGTGGCATTTAATGTTCAATCAAAAACAGCAGATTTTTGACAAAAGAGATAACACCCCCCCATTACGTCATGCTTCAGAAATGTGGAAAATGGTCCGTTTACAAATGTTTTATTTTTGAACGTCAGTTCACATTTGTAGGTGGATCATCAGTGTTAGAGCTAAAATTAGCATGTTTAAAGTGATTTTCATGCTTCCAGGGGCTCGGGAAGTGAATTAAATACTATTTGGAGGCATTTAATGTTCAAGCAAAAACAGCTGATTTTTGACAAAAGAGATAACACCCCCCCATTACGTCATGCTTCAGAAATGTGGAAAATGGTCCGTTTTCAAATGTTTTATTTTTGAACGTCAGTTCACATTTGTAGGTGGATCATCAGTGTTAGAGCTAAAATTAGCATGTTTAAAGTGATTTTCATGCTTCCAGGGGCCCTAAACACAAGATTTATGGAATGGTTAAAAGTGCATAAAAATGGCCAATTTACTCACTCTGAGTTCTCAAAAAGGGTTTCTTCACCCCGGGAAGTTAATTAAATACCATTTGGAGGCATTTAATGTTCGAGCAAAAACGGCTGATTTTCGACAAAAGAGATAACACCCCCCCATTACGTCATGCTTCAGAAATGTGGAAAATGGTCCGTTTTCAAATGTTTTATTTTTGAACGTCAGTTCACATTTGTAGGTGGATCATCAGTGTTAGAGCTAAAATTAGCATGTTTAAAGTGATTTTCATGCTTCCAGGGGCTCGGGAAGTGAATTAAATACTATTTGGAGGCATTTAATGTTCAAGCAAAAACAGCAGATTTTTGACAAAAGAGATAACACCCCCCATTACGTCATGCTTCAGAAATGTGGAAAATGGTCCGTTTTCAAATGTTTTATTTTTGAACATCAGTTCACATTTGTAGGTGGATCATCAGTGTTAGAGCTAAAATTAGCATGTTTAAAGTGATTTTCATGCTTCCAGGGGCTCGGGAAGTGAATTAAATACTATTTGGAGGCATTTAATGTTCAATCAAAAACAGCTGATTTTTGACAAAAGAGATAACACCCCCCCATTACGTCATGCTTCAGAAATGTGGAAAATGGTCCGTTTTCAAATGTTTTATTTTTGAACGTCAGTTCACATTTGTAGGTGGATCATCAGTGTTAGAGCTAAAATTAGCATGTTTAAAGTGATTTTCATGCTTCCAGGGGCCCTAAACACAAGATTTATGGAATGGTTAAAAGTGCATGAAAATGGCCAATTTACTCACTCTGAGTTCTCAAAAAGGGTTTCTTCACCCCGGGAAGTTAATTAAATACCATTTGGAGGCATTTAATGTTCGAGCAAAAACGGCTGATTTTCGACAAAAGAGATAACACCCCCCATTACGTCATGCTTCAGAAATGTGGAAAATGATCCGTTTTCAAATGTTTTATTTTTGAACGTCAGTTCATATTTGTAGGTGGATCATCAGCGTTAGAGCTAAAATTAGCATGTTTAAAGTGATTTTCATGCTTCCAGGGGCTCGGGAAGTGAATTAAATACTATTTGGAGGCATTTAATGTTCAATCAAAAACAGCTGATTTTTGACAAAAGAGATAACACCCCCCCATTACGTCATGCTTCAGAAATGTGGAAAATGGTCCGTTTTCAAATGTTTTATTTTTGAACGTCAGTTCACATTTGTAGGTGGATCATCAGTGTTAGAGCTAAAATTAGCATGTTTAAAGTGATTTTCATGCTTCCAGGGGCCCTAAACACAAGATTTATGGAATGGTTAAAAGTGCATGAAAATGGCCAATTTACTCACTCGGAGTTCTCAAAAAGGGTTTCTTCACCCCGGGAAGTTAATTAAATACCATTTGGACGCATTTAATGTTCGAGCAAAAACTGCTGATTTTCGACAAAAGAGATAACACCCCCCCATTACGTCATGCTTCAGAAATGTGGAAAATGGTCAGTTTTCAAATGTTTTATTTTTGAACGTCAGTTCACATTTGTAGGTGGATCATCAGTGTTAGAGCTAAAATTAGCATGTTTAAAGTGATTTTCATGCTTCCAGGGGCTCGGGAAGTGAATTAAATACTATTTGGAGGCATTTAATGTTCAAGCAAAAACAGCTGATTTTTGACAAAAGAGATAACACCCCCCCATTACGTCATGCTTCAGAAATGTGGAAAATGGTCCGTTTTCAAATGTTTTATTTTTGAACGTCAGTTCACATTTGTAGGTGGATCATCAGTGTTAGAGCTAAAATTAGCATGTTTAAAGTGATTTTCATGCTTCCAGGGGCCCTAAACACAAGATTTATGGAATGGTTAAAAGTGCATAAAAATGGCCAATTTACTCACTCTGAGTTCTCAAAAAGGGTTTCTTCACCCCGGGAAGTTAATTAAATACCATTTGGAGGCATTTAATGTTCGAGCAAAAACGGCTGATTTTCGACAAAAGAGATAACACCCCCCATTACGTCATGCTTCAGAAATGTGGAAAATGGTCCGTTTACAAATGTTTTATTTTTGAACGTCAGTTCACATTTGTAGGTGGATCATCAGTGTTAGAGCTAAAATTAGCATGTTTAAAGTGATTTTCATGCTTCCAGGGGCTCGGGAAGTGAATTAAATACTATTTGGAGGCATTTAATGTTCAAGCAAAAACAGCTGATTTTTGACAAAAGAGATAACACCCCCCCATTACGTCATGCTTCAGAAATGTGGAAAATAGTCCGTTTTCAAATGTTTTATTTTTGAACGTCAGTTCACATTTGTAGGTGGATCATCAGTGTTAGAGCTAAAATTAGCATGTTTAAAGTGATTTTCATGCTTCCAGGGGCCCTAAACACAAGATTTATGGAATGGTTAAAAGTGCATGAAAATTGCCAATTTACTCACTCTGAGTCCTCAAAAAGGGTTTCTTCACCCCGGGAAGTTAATTAAATACCATTTGGAGGCATTTAATGTTCGAGCAGAAACGGCTGATTTTCGACAAAAGAGATAACACCCCCCATTACGTCATGCTTCAGAAATGTGGAAAATGATCCGTTTTCAAATGTTTTATTTTTTAACCTCAGTTCACATTTGTAGGTGGATCATCAGTGTTAGAGCTAAAATTAGCATGTTTAAAGTGATTTTCATGCTTCCAGGGGCCCTAAACACAAGATTTATGGAATGGTTAAAAGTGCATGAAAATGGCCAATTTACTCACTCTGAGTTCTCAAAAAGGGTTTCTTCACCCCGGGAAGTTAATTAAATACCATTTGGAGGCATTTAATGTTCGAGCAAAAACGGCTGATTTTCGACAAAAGAGATAACACCCCCCCATTACGTCATGCTTCAGAAATGTGGAAAATGGTCCGTTTTCAAATGTTTTATTTTTGAACGTCAGTTCACATTTGTAGGTGGATCATCAGTGTTAGAGCTAAAATTAGCATGTTTAAAGTGATTTTCATGCTTCCAGGGGCTCGGGAAGTGAATTAAATACTATTTGGAGGCATTTAATGTTCAAGCAAAAACAGCTAATTTTTGACAAAAGAGATAACACCCCCCCATTACGTCATGCTTCAGAAATGTGGAAAATGGTCCGTTTTCAAATGTTTTATTTTTGAACATCAGTTCACATTTGTAGGTGGATCATCAGTGTTAGAGCTAAAATTAGCATGTTTAAAGTGATTTTCATGCTTCCAGGGGCTCGGGAAGTGAATTAAATACTATTTGGTGGCATTTAATGTTCAATCAAAAACAGCAGATTTTTGACAAAAGAGATAACACCCCCCCATTACGTCATGCTTCAGAAATGTGGAAAATGGTCCGTTTACAAATGTTTTATTTTTGAACGTCAGTTCACATTTGTAGGTGGATCATCAGTGTTAGAGCTAAAATTAGCATGTTTAAAGTGATTTTCATGCTTCCAGGGGCTCGGGAAGTGAATTAAATACTATTTGGAGGCATTTAATGTTCAAGCAAAAACAGCTGATTTTTGACAAAAGAGATAACACCCCCCCATTACGTCATGCTTCAGAAATGTGGAAAATGGTCCGTTTTCAAATGTTTTATTTTTGAACGTCAGTTCACATTTGTAGGTGGATCATCAGTGTTAGAGCTAAAATTAGCATGTTTAAAGTGATTTTCATGCTTCCAGGGGCCCTAAACACAAGATTTATGGAATGGTTAAAAGTGCATAAAAATGGCCAATTTACTCACTCTGAGTTCTCAAAAAGGGTTTCTTCACCCCGGGAAGTTAATTAAATACCATTTGGAGGCATTTAATGTTCGAGCAAAAACGGCTGATTTTCGACAAAAGAGATAACACCCCCCCCATTACGTCATGCTTCAGAAATGTGGAAAATGGTCCGTTTTCAAATGTTTTATTTTTGAACGTCAGTTCACATTTGTAGGTGGATCATCAGTGTTAGAGCTAAAATTAGCATGTTTAAAGTGATTTTCATGCTTCCAGGGGCTCGGGAAGTGAATTAAATACTATTTGGAGGCATTTAATGTTCAAGCAAAAACAGCAGATTTTTGACAAAAGAGATAACACCCCCCATTACGTCATGCTTCAGAAATGTGGAAAATGGTCCGTTTTCAAATGTTTTATTTTTGAACATCAGTTCACATTTGTAGGTGGATCATCAGTGTTAGAGCTAAAATTAGCATGTTTAAAGTGATTTTCATGCTTCCAGGGGCTCGGGAAGTGAATTAAATACTATTTGGAGGCATTTAATGTTCAATCAAAAACAGCTGATTTTTGACAAAAGAGATAACACCCCCCCATTACGTCATGCTTCAGAAATGTGGAAAATGGTCCGTTTTCAAATGTTTTATTTTTGAACGTCAGTTCACATTTGTAGGTGGATCATCAGTGTTAGAGCTAAAATTAGCATGTTTAAAGTGATTTTCATGCTTCCAGGGGCCCTAAACACAAGATTTATGGAATGGTTAAAAGTGCATGAAAATGGCCAATTTACTCACTCTGAGTTCTCAAAAAGGGTTTCTTCACCCCGGGAAGTTAATTAAATACCATTTGGAGGCATTTAATGTTCGAGCAAAAACGGCTGATTTTCGACAAAAGAGATAACACCCCCCATTACGTCATGCTTCAGAAATGTGGAAAATGATCCGTTTTCAAATGTTTTATTTTTGAACGTCAGTTCACATTTGTAGGTGGATCATCAGCGTTAGAGCTAAAATTAGCATGTTTAAAGTGATTTTCATGCTTCCAGGGGCTCGGGAAGTGAATTAAATACTATTTGGAGGCATTTAATGTTCAATCAAAAACAGCTGATTTTTGACAAAAGAGATAACACCCCCCCATTACGTCATGCTTCAGAAATGTGGAAAATGGTCCGTTTTCAAATGTTTTATTTTTGAACGTCAGTTCACATTTGTAGGTGGATCATCAGTGTTAGAGCTAAAATTAGCATGTTTAAAGTGATTTTCATGCTTCCAGGGGCCCTAAACACAAGATTTATGGAATGGTTAAAAGTGCATGAAAATGGCCAATTTACTCACTCGGAGTTCTCAAAAAGGGTTTCTTCACCCCGGGAAGTTAATTAAATACCATTTGGACGCATTTAATGTTCGAGCAAAAACTGCTGATTTTCGACAAAAGAGATAACACCCCCCCATTACGTCATGCTTCAGAAATGTGGAAAATGGTCAGTTTTCAAATGTTTTATTTTTGAACGTCAGTTCACATTTGTAGGTGGATCATCAGTGTTAGAGCTAAAATTAGCATGTTTAAAGTGATTTTCATGCTTCCAGGGGCTCGGGAAGTGAATTAAATACTATTTGGAGGCATTTAATGTTCAAGCAAAAACAGCTGATTTTTGACAAAAGAGATAACACCCCCCCATTACGTCATGCTTCAGAAATGTGGAAAATGGTCCGTTTTCAAATGTTTTATTTTTGAACGTCAGTTCACATTTGTAGGTGGATCATCAGTGTTAGAGCTAAAATTAGCATGTTTAAAGTGATTTTCATGCTTCCAGGGGCCCTAAACACAAGATTTATGGAATGGTTAAAAGTGCATAAAAATGGCCAATTTACTCACTCTGAGTTCTCAAAAAGGGTTTCTTCACCCCGGGAAGTTAATTAAATACCATTTGGAGGCATTTAATGTTCGAGCAAAAACGGCTGATTTTCGACAAAAGAGATAACACCCCCCATTACGTCATGCTTCAGAAATGTGGAAAATGGTCCGTTTTCAAATGTTTTATTTTTGAACGTCAGTTCACATTTGTAGGTGGATCATCAGTGTTAGAGCTAAAATTAGCATGTTTAAAGTGATTTTCATGCTTCCAGGGGCTCGGGAAGTGAATTAAATACTATTTGGAGGCATTTAATGTTCAAGCAAAAACAGCTGATTTTTGACAAAAGAGATAACACCCCCCATTACGTCATGCTTCAGAAATGTGGAAAATGGTCCGTTTTCAAATGTTTTATTTTTGAACATCAGTTCACATTTGTAGGTGGATCATCAGTGTTAGAGCTAAAATTAGCATGTTTAAAGTGATTTTCATGCTTCCAGGGGCTCGGGAAGTGAATTAAATACTATTTGGAGGCATTTAATGTTCAATCAAAAACAGCTGATTTTTGACAAAAGAGATAACACCCCCCATTACGTCATGCTTCAGAAATGTGGAAAATGGTCCGTTTTCAAATGTTTTATTTTTGAACGTCAGTTCACATTTGTAGGTGGATCATCAGTGTTAGAGCTAAAATTAGCATGTTTAAAGTGATTTTCATGCTTCCAGGGGCCCTAAACACAAGATTTATGGAATGGTTAAAAGTGCATGAAAATGGCCAATTTACTCACTCTGAGTTCTCAAAAAGGGTTTCTTCACCCCGGGAAGTTAATTAAATACCATTTGAAGGCATTTAATGTTCGAGCAAAAACGGCTGATTTTCGACAAAAGAGATAACACCCCCCATTACGTCATGCTTCAGAAATGTGGAAAATGATCCGTTTTCAAATGTTTTATTTTTGAACGTCAGTTCACATTTGTAGGTGGATCATCAGTGTTAGAGCTAAAATAAGCATGTTTAAAGTGATTTTCATGCTTCCAGGGGCTCGGGAAGTGAATTAAATACTATTTGGAGGCATTTAATGTTCAAGCAAAAACAGCTGATTTTTCACAAAAGAGATAACACCCCCCCATTACGTCATGCTTCAGAAATGTGGAAAATGGTCCGTTTTCAAATGTTTTATTTTTGAACGTCAGTTCACATTTGTAGGTGGATCATCAGTTTTAGAGCTAAAATTAGCATGTTTAAAGTGATTTTCAGGCTTCCAGGGGCCCTAAACACAAGATTTATGGAATGGTTAAAAGTGCATGAAAATGGCCAATTTACTCACTCTCAGTTCTCAAAAAGGGTTTCTTCACCCCGGGAAGTTAATTAAATACCATTTGAAGGCATTTAATGTTCGAGCAAAAACGGCTGATTTTCGACAAAAGAGATAACACCCCCCATTACGTCATGCTTCAGAAATGTGGAAAATGATCCGTTTTCAAATGTTTTATTTTTGAACGTCAGTTCACATTTGTAGGTGGATCATCAGTGTTAGAGCTAAAATTAGCATGTTTAAAGTGATTTTCATGCTTCCAGGGGCTCGGGAAGTGAATTAAATACTATTTGGAGGCATTTAATGTTCAATCAAAAACAGCTGATTTTTGACAAAAGAGATAACACCCCCCCATTACGTCATGCTTCAGAAATGTGGAAAATGGTCCGTTTTCAAATGTTTTATTTTTGAACGTCAGTTCACATTTGTAGGTGGATCATCAGTGTTAGAGCTAAAATTAGCATGTTTAAAGTGATTTTCATGCTTCCCGGGGCCCTAAACACAAGATTTATGGAATGGTTAAAAGTGCATGAAAATTGCCAATTTACTCACTCGGAGTTCTCAAAAAGGGTTTCTTCACCCCGGGAAGTTAATTAAATACCATTTGAACGCATTTAATGTTCGAGCAAAAACTGCTGATTTTCGACAAAAGAGATAACACCCCCCCATTACGTCATGCTTCAGAAATGTGGAAAATGGTCCGTTTTCAAATGTTTTATTTTTGAACGTCAGTTCACATTTGTAGGTGGATCATCAGTGTTAGAGCTAAAATTAGCATGTTTAAAGTGATTTTCATGCTTCCAGGGGCTCGGGAAGTGAATTAAATACTATTTGGAGGCATTTAATGTTCAAGCAAAAACAGCTGATTTTTGACAAAAGAGATAACACCCCCCCATTACGTCATGCTTCAGAAATGTGGAAAATGGTCTGTTTTCAAATGTTTTATTTTTGAACGTCAGTTCACATTTGTAGGTGGATCATCAGTGTTAGAGCTAATATTAGCATGTTTAAAGTGATTTTCATGCTTCCAGGGGCCCTAAACACAAGATTTATGGAATGGTTAAAAGTGCATGAAAATGGCCAATTTACTCACTCTGAGTTCTCAAAAAGGGTTTCTTCACCCCGGGAAGTTAATTAAATACCATTTGGAGGCATTTAATGTTCGAGCAAAAACGGCTGATTTTCGACAAAAGAGATAACACCCCCCCATTACGTCATGCTTCAGAAATGTGGAAAATGGTCCGTTTTCAAATGTTTTATTTTTGAACGTCAGTTCACATTTGTAGGTGGATCATCAGTGTTAGAGCTAAAATTAGCATGTTTAAAGTGATTTTCATGCTTCCAGGGGCTCGGGAAGTGAATTAAATACTATTTGGAGGCATTTAATGTTCAAGCAAAAACAGCTGATTTTTGACAAAAGAGATAACACCCCCCCATTACGTCATGCTTCAGAAATGTGGAAAATGGTCCGTTTTCAAATGTTTTATTTTTGAACATCAGTTCACATTTGTAGGTGGATCATCAGTGTTAGAGCTAAAATTAGCATGTTTAAAGTGATTTTCATGCTTCCAGGGGCTCGGGAAGTGAATTAAATACTATTTGGTGGCATTTAATGTTCAATCAAAAACAGCAGATTTTTGACAAAAGAGATAACACCCCCCCATTACGTCATGCTTCAGAAATGTGGAAAATGGTCCCTTTTCAAATGTTTTATTTTTGAACGTCAGTTCACATTTGTAGGTGGATCATCAGTGTTAGAGCTAAAATTAGCATGTTTAAAGTGATTTTCATGCTTCCAGGGGCCCTAAACACAAGATTTATGGAATGGTTAAAAGTGCATGAAAATTGCCAATTTACTCACTCTGAGTTCTCAAAAAGGGTTTCTTCACCCCAGGAAGTTAATTAAATACCATTTGGAGGCATTTAATGTTCGAGCAAAAACGGCTGATTTTCGACAAAAGAGATAACACCCCCCCATTACGTCATGCTTCAGAAATGTGGAAAATGGTCCGTTTTCAAATGTTTTATTTTTGAACATCAGTTCACATTTGTAGGTGGATCATCAGTGTTAGAGCTAAAATTAGCATGTTTAAAGTGATTTTCATGCTTCCAGGGGCTCGGGAAGTGAATTAAATACTATTTGGAGGCATTTAATGTTCAAGCAAAAACAGCTGATTTTTGACAAAAGAGATAACACCCCCCCATTACGTCATGCTTCAGAAATGTGGAAAATGGTCCGTTTTCAAATGTTTTATTTTTGAACGTCAGTTCACATTTGTAGGTGGATCATCAGTGTTAGAGCTAAAATTAGCATGTTTAAAGTGATTTTCATGCTTCCAGGGGCCCTAAACACAAGATTTATGGAATGGTTAAAAGTGCATAAAAATGGCCAATTTACTCACTCTGAGTTCTCAAAAAGGGTTTCTTCACCCCGGGAAGTTAATTAAATACCATTTGGAGGCATTTAATGTTCGAGCAAAAACGGCTGATTTTCGACAAAAGAGATAACACCCCCCCATTACGTCATGCTTCAGAAATGTGGAAAATGGTCCGTTTTCAAATGTTTTATTTTTGAACGTCAGTTCACATTTGTAGGTGGATCATCAGTGTTAGAGCTAAAATTAGCATGTTTAAAGTGATTTTCATGCTTCCAGGGGCTCGGGAAGTGAATTAAATACTATTTGGAGGCATTTAATGTTCAAGCAAAAACAGCTGATTTTTGACAAAAGAGATAACACCCCCCATTACGTCATGCTTCAGAAATGTGGAAAATGGTCCGTTTTCAAATGTTTTATTTTTGAACATCAGTTCACATTTGTAGGTGGATCATCAGTGTTAGAGCTAAAATTAGCATGTTTAAAGTGATTTTCATGCTTCCAGGGGCTCGGGAAGTGAATTAAATACTATTTGGAGGCATTTAATGTTCAATCAAAAACAGCTGATTTTTGACAAAAGAGATAACACCCCCCATTACGTCATGCTTCAGAAATGTGGAAAATGGTCCGTTTCCAAATGTTTTATTTTTGAACGTCAGTTCACATTTGTAGGTGGATCATCAGTGTTAGAGCTAAAATTAGCATGTTTAAAGTGATTTTCATGCTTCCAGGGGCCCTAAACACAAGATTTATGGAATGGTTAAAAGTGCATGAAAATGGCCAATTTACTCACTCTGAGTTCTCAAAAAGGGTTTCTTCACCCCGGGAAGTTAATTAAATACCATTTGAAGGCATTTAATGTTCGAGCAAAAACGGCTGATTTTCGACAAAAGAGATAACACCCCCCATTACGTCATGCTTCAGAAATGTGGAAAATGATCCGTTTTCAAATGTTTTATTTTTGAACGTCAGTTCACATTTGTAGGTGGATCATCAGTGTTAGAGCTAAAATAAGCATGTTTAAAGTGATTTTCATGCTTCCAGGGGCTCGGGAAGTGAATTAAATACTATTTGGAGGCATTTAATGTTCAAGCAAAAACAGCTGATTTTTCACAAAAGAGATAACACCCCCCCATTACGTCATGCTTCAGAAATGTGGAAAATGGTCCGTTTTCAAATGTTTTATTTTTGAACGTTAGTTCACATTTGTAGGTGGATCATCAGTTTTAGAGCTAAAATTAGCATGTTTAAAGTGATTTTCAGGCTTCCAGGGGCCCTAAACACAAGATTTATGGAATGGTTAAAAGTGCATGAAAATGGCCAATTTACTCACTCTCAGTTCTCAAAAAGGGTTTCTTCACCCCGGGAAGTTAATTAAATACCATTTGAAGGCATTTAATGTTCGAGCAAAAACAGCTGATTTTCGACAAAAGAGATAACACCCCCCATTACGTCATGCTTCAGAAATGTGGAAAATGATCCGTTTTCAAATGTTTTATTTTTGAACGTCAGTTCACATTTGTAGGTGGATCATCAGTGTTAGAGCTAAAATTAGCATGTTTAAAGTGATTTTCATGCTTCCAGGGGCTCGGGAAGTGAATTAAATACTATTTGGAGGCATTTAATGTTCAATCAAAAACAGCTGATTTTTGACAAAAGAGATAACACCCCCCCATTACGTCATGCTTCAGAAATGTGGAAAATGGTCCGTTTTCAAATGTTTTATTTTTGAACGTCAGTTCACATTTGTAGGTGGATCATCAGTGTTAGAGCTAAAATTAGCATGTTTAAAGTGATTTTCATGCTTCCCGGGGCCCTAAACACAAGATTTATGGAATGGTTAAAAGTGCATGAAAATTGCCAATTTACTCACTCGGAGTTCTCAAAAAGGGTTTCTTCACCCCGGGAAGTTAATTAAATACCATTTGAACGCATTTAATGTTCGAGCAAAAACTGCTGATTTTCGACAAAAGAGATAACACCCCCCCATTACGTCATGCTTCAGAAATGTGGAAAATGGTCCGTTTTCAAATGTTTTATTTTTGAACGTCAGTTCACATTTGTAGGTGGATCATCAGTGTTAGAGCTAAAATTAGCATGTTTAAAGTGATTTTCATGCTTCCAGGGGCTCGGGAAGTGAATTAAATACTATTTGGAGGCATTTAATGGTCAAGCAAAAACAGCTGATTTTTGACAAAAGAGATAACACCCCCCCATTACGTCATGCTTCAGAAATGTGGAAAATGGTCTGTTTTCAAATGTTTTATTTTTGAACGTCAGTTCACATTTGTAGGTGGATCATCAGTGTTAGAGCTAATATTAGCATGTTTAAAGTGATTTTCATGCTTCCAGGGGCCCTAAACACAAGATTTATGGAATGGTTAAAAGTGCATGAAAATGGCCAATTTACTCACTCTGAGTTCTCAAAAAGGGTTTCTTCACCCCGGGAAGTTAATTAAATACCATTTGGAGGCATTTAATGTTCGAGCAAAAACGGCTGATTTTCGACAAAAGAGATAACACCCCCCCATTACGTCATGCTTCAGAAATGTGGAAAATGGTCCGTTTTCAAATGTTTTATTTTTGAACGTCAGTTCACATTTGTAGGTGGATCATCAGTGTTAGAGCTAAAATTAGCATGTTTAAAGTGATTTTCATGCTTCCAGGGGCTCGGGAAGTGAATTAAATACTATTTGGAGGCATTTAATGTTCAAGCAAAAACAGCTGATTTTTGACAAAAGAGATAACACCCCCCCATTACGTCATGCTTCAGAAATGTGGAAAATGGTCCGTTTTCAAATGTTTTATTTTTGAACATCAGTTCACATTTGTAGGTGGATCATCAGTGTTAGAGCTAAAATTAGCATGTTTAAAGTGATTTTCATGCTTCCAGGGGCTCGGGAAGTGAATTAAATACTATTTGGTGGCATTTAATGTTCAATCAAAAACAGCAGATTTTTGACAAAAGAGATAACACCCCCCCATTACGTCATGCTTCAGAAATGTGGAAAATGGTCCCTTTTCAAATGTTTTATTTTTGAACGTCAGTTCACATTTGTAGGTGGATCATCAGTGTTAGAGCTAAAATTAGCATGTTTAAAGTGATTTTCATGCTTCCAGGGGCCCTAAACACAAGATTTATGGAATGGTTAAAAGTGCATGAAAATTGCCAATTTACTCACTCTGAGTTCTCAAAAAGGGTTTCTTCACCCCGGGAAGTTAATTAAATACCATTTGGAGGCATTTAATGTTCGAGCAAAAACGGCTGATTTTCGACAAAAGAGATAACACCCCCCCATTACGTCATGCTTCAGAAATGTGGAAAATGGTCCGTTTTCAAATGTTTTATTTTTGAACATCAGTTCACATTTGTAGGTGGATCATCAGTGTTAGAGCTAAAATTAGCATGTTTAAAGTGATTTTCATGCTTCCAGGGGCTCGGGAAGTGAATTAAATACTATTTGGAGGCATTTAATGTTCAATCAAAAACAGCAGATTTTTGACAAAAGAGATAACACCCCCCCCATTACGTCATGCTTCAGAAATGTGGAAAATGGTCCGTTTTCAAATGTTTTATTTTTTAACCTCAGTTCACATTTGTAGGTGGATCATCAGTGTTAGAGCTAAAATTAGCATGTTTAAAGTGATTTTCATGCTTCCAGGGGCCCTAAACACAAGATTTATGGAATGGTTAAAAGTGCATGAAAATGGCCAATTTACTCACTCTGAGTTCTCAAAAAGGGTTTCTTCACCCCGGGAAGTTAATTAAATACCATTTGGAGGCATTTAATGTTCGAGCAAAAACGGCTGATTTTCGACAAAAGAGATAACACCCCCCCATTACGTCATGCTTCAGAAATGTGGAAAATGGTCCGTTTACAAATGTTTTATTTTTGAACGTCAGTTCACATTTGTAGGTGGATCATCAGTGTTAGAGCTAAAATTAGCATGTTTAAAGTGATTTTCATGCTTCCAGGGGCTCGGGAAGTGAATTAAATACTATTTGGAGGCATTTAATGTTCAAGCAAAAACAGCTGATTTTTGACAAAAGAGATAACACCCCCCCATTACGTCATGCTTCAGAAATGTGGAAAATGGTCCGTTTTCAAATGTTTTATTTTTGAACGTCAGTTCACATTTGTAGGTGGATCATCAGTGTTAGAGCTAAAATTAGCATGTTTAAAGTGATTTTCATGCTTCCAGGGGCCCTAAACACAAGATTTATGGAATGGTTAAAAGTGCATGAAAATTGCCAATTTACTCACTCTGAGTCCTCAAAAAGGGTTTCTTCACCCCGGGAAGTTAATTAAATACCATTTGGAGGCATTTAATGTTCGAGCAGAAACGGCTGATTTTCGACAAAAGAGATAACACCCCCCATTACGTCATGCTTCAGAAATGTGGAAAATGATCCGTTTTCAAATGTTTTATTTTTGAACGTCAGTTCACATTTGTAGGTGGATCATCAGCGTTAGAGCTAAAATTAGCATGTTTAAAGTGATTTTCATGCTTCCAGGGGCTCGGGAAGTGAATTAAATACTATTTGGAGGCATTTAATGTTCAATCAAAAACAGCTGATTTTTGACAAAAGAGATAACACCCCCCCATTACGTCATGCTTCAGAAATGTGGAAAATGGTCCGTTTTCAAATGTTTTATTTTTGAACGTCAGTTCACATTTGTAGGTGGATCATCAGTGTTAGAGCTAAAATTAGCATGTTTAAAGTGATTTTCATGCTTCCAGGGGCCCTAAACACAAGATTTATGGAATGGTTAAAAGTGCATGAAAATGGCCAATTTACTCACTCGGAGTTCTCAAAAAGGGTTTCTTCACCCCGGGAAGTTAATTAAATACCATTTGGACGCATTTAATGTTCGAGCAAAAACTGCTGATTTTCGACAAAAGAGATAACACCCCCCCATTACGTCATGCTTCAGAAATGTGGAAAATGGTCAGTTTTCAAATGTTTTATTTTTGAACGTCAGTTCACATTTGTAGGTGGATCATCAGTGTTAGAGCTAAAATTAGCATGTTTAAAGTGATTTTCATGCTTCCAGGGGCTCGGGAAGTGAATTAAATACTATTTGGAGGCATTTAATGTTCAAGCAAAAACAGCTGATTTTTGACAAAAGAGATAACACCCCCCCATTACGTCATGCTTCAGAAATGTGGAAAATGGTCCGTTTTCAAATGTTTTATTTTTGAACGTCAGTTCAAATTTGTAGGTGGATCATCAGTGTTAGAGCTAAAATTAGCATGTTTAAAGTGATTTTCATGCTTCCAGGGGCCCTAAACACAAGATTTATGGAATGGTTAAAAGTGCATGAAAATGGCCAATTTACTCACTCTGAGTTCTCAAAAAGGGTTTCTTCACCCCGGGAAGTTAATTAAATACCATTTGGAGGCATTTAATGTTCGAGCAAAAATGGCTGATTTTCGACAAAAGAGATAACACCCCCCCATTACGTCATGCTTCAGAAATGTGGAAAATGGTCCATTTTCAAATGTTTTATTTTTGAACGTCAGTTCACATTTGTAGGTGGATCATCAGTGTTAGAGCTAAAATTAGCATGTTTAAAGTGATTTTCATGCTTCCAGGGGCTCGGGAAGTGAATTAAATACTATTTGGAGGCATTTAATGTTCAAGCAAAAACAGCTGATTTTTGACAAAAGAGATAACACCCCCCATTACGTCATGCTTCAGAAATGTGGAAAATGGTCCGTTTTCAAATGTTTTATTTTTGAACATCAGTTCACATTTGTAGGTGGATCATCAGTGTTAGAGCTAAAATTAGCATGTTTAAAGTGATTTTCATGCTTCCAGGGGCTCGGGAAGTGAATTAAATACTATTTGCAGGCATTTAATGTTCAAGCAAAAACAGCTGATTTTTCACAAAAGAGATAACACCCCCCCATTACGTCATGCTTCAGAAATGTGGAAAATGGTCCGTTTTCAAATGTTTTATTTTTGAACGTCAGTTCACATTTGTAGGTGGATCATCAGTTTTAGAGCTAAAATTAGCATGTTTAAAGTGATTTTCAGGCTTCCAGGGGCCCTAAACATAAGATTTATGGAATGGTTAAAAGTGCATGAAAATGGCCAATTTACTCACTCTCAGTTCTCAAAAAGGGTTTCTTCACCCCGGGAAGTTAATTAAATACCATTTGAAGGCATTTAATGTTCGAGCAAAAACGGCTGATTTTCGACAAAAGAGATAACACCCCCCATTACGTCATGCTTCAGAAATGTGGAAAATGATCCGTTTTCAAATGTTTTATTTTTGAACGTCAGTTCACATTTGTAGGTGGATCATCAGTGTTAGAGCTAAAATTAGCATGTTTAAAGTGATTTTCATGCTTCCAGGGGCTCGGGAAGTGAATTAAATACTATTTGGAGGCATTTAATGTTCAAGCAAAAACAGCTGATTTTTGACAAAAGAGATAACACCCCCCCATTACGTCATGCTTCAGAAATGTGGAAAATGGTCCGTTTTCAAATGTTTTATTTTTGAACGTCAGTTCACATTTGTAGGTGGATCATCAGTGTTAGAGCTAAAATTAGCATGTTTAAAGTGATTTTCATGCTTCCAGGGGCCCTAAACACAAGATTTATGGAATGGTTAAAAGTGCATGAAAATGGCCAATTTACTCACTCTGAGTTCTCAAAAAGGGTTTCTTCACCCCGGGAAGTTAATTAAATACCATTTGGAGGCATTTAATGTTCGAGCAAAAATGGCTGATTTTCGACAAAAGAGATAACACCCCCCCATTACGTCATGCTTCAGAAATGTGGAAAATGGTCCATTTTCAAATGTTTTATTTTTGAACGTCAGTTCACATTTGTAGGTGGATCATCAGTGTTAGAGCTAAAATTAGCATGTTTAAAGTGATTTTCATGCTTCCAGGGGCTCGGGAAGTGAATTAAATACTATTTGGAGGCATTTAATGTTCAAGCAAAAACAGCTGATTTTTGACAAAAGAGATAACACCCCCCATTACGTCATGCTTCAGAAATGTGGAAAATGGTCCGTTTTCAAATGTTTTATTTTTGAACATCAGTTCACATTTGTAGGTGGATCATCAGTGTTAGAGCTAAAATTAGCATGTTTAAAGTGATTTTCATGCTTCCAGGGGCTCGGGAAGTGAATTAAATACTATTTGGAGGCATTTAATGTTCAAGCAAAAACAGCTGATTTTTCACAAAAGAGATAACACCCCCCCATTACGTCATGCTTCAGAAATGTGGAAAATGGTCCGTTTTCAAATGTTTTATTTTTGAACGTCAGTTCACATTTGTAGGTGGATCATCAGTTTTAGAGCTAAAATTAGCATGTTTAAAGTGATTTTCAGGCTTCCAGGGGCCCTAAACATAAGATTTATGGAATGGTTAAAAGTGCATGAAAATGGCCAATTTACTCACTCTCAGTTCTCAAAAAGGGTTTCTTCACCCCGGGAAGTTAATTAAATACCATTTGAAGGCATTTAATGTTCGAGCAAAAACGGCTGATTTTCGACAAAAGAGATAACACCCCCCATTACGTCATGCTTCAGAAATGTGGAAAATGATCCGTTTTCAAATGTTTTATTTTTGAACGTCAGTTCACATTTGTAGGTGGATCATCAGTGTTAGAGCTAAAATTAGCATGTTTAAAGTGATTTTCATGCTTCCAGGGGCTCGGGAAGTGAATTAAATACTATTTGGAGGCATTTAATGTTCAATCAAAAACAGCTGATTTTTGACAAAAGAGATAACACCCCCCCATTACGTCATGCTTCAGAAATGTGGAAAATGGTCCGTTTTCAAATGTTTTATTTTTGAACGTCAGTTCACATTTGTAGGTGGATCATCAGTGTTAGAGCTAAAATTAGCATGTTTAAAGTGATTTTCATGCTTCCAGGGGCCCTAAACACAAGATTTATGGAATGGTTAAAAGTGCATGAAAATTGCCAATTTACTCACTCGGAGTTCTCAAAAAGGATTTCTTCACCCCGGGAAGTTAATTAAATACCATTTGAACGCATTTAATGTTCGAGCAAAAACTGCTGATTTTCGACAAAAGAGATAACACCCCCCCATTACGTCATGCTTCAGAAATGTGGAAAATGGTCCGTTTTCAAATGTTTTATTTTTGAACGTCAGTTCACATTTGTAGGTGGATCATCAGTGTTAGAGCTAAAATTAGCATGTTTAAAGTGATTTTCATGCTTCCAGGGGCTCGGGAAGTGAATTAAATACTATTTGGAGGCATTTAATGTTCAAGCAAAAACAGCTGATTTTTGACAAAAGAGATAACACCCCCCCATTACGTCATGCTTCAGAAATGTGGAAAATGGTCCGTTTTCAAATGTTTTCTTTTTGAACGTCAGTTCACATTTGTAGGTGGATCATCAGTGTTAGAGCTAATATTAGCATGTTTAAAGTGATTTTCATGCTTCCAGGGGCCCTAAACACAAGATTTATGGAATGGTTAAAAGTGCATGAAAATGGCCAATTTACTCACTCTGAGTTCTCAAAAAGGGTTTCTTCACCCCGGGAAGTTAATTAAATACCATTTGGAGGCATTTAATGTTCGAGCAAAAACGGCTGATTTTCGACAAAAGAGATAACACCCCCCCATTACGTCATGCTTCAGAAATGTGGAAAATGGTCCGTTTTCAAATGTTTTATTTTTGAACGTCAGTTCACATTTGTAGGTGGATCATCAGTGTTAGAGCTAAAATTAGCATGTTTAAAGTGATTTTCATGCTTCCAGGGGCTCGGGAAGTGAATTAAATACTATTTGGAGGCATTTAATGTTCAAGCAAAAACAGCTGATTTTTGACAAAAGAGATAACACCCCCCCATTACGTCATGCTTCAGAAATGTGGAAAATGGTCCGTTTTCAAATGTTTTATTTTTGAACATCAGTTCACATTTGTAGGTGGATCATCAGTGTTAGAGCTAAAATTAGCATGTTTAAAGTGATTTTCATGCTTCCAGGGGCTCGGGAAGTGAATTAAATACTATTTGGTGGCATTTAATGTTCAATCAAAAACAGCAGATTTTTGACAAAAGAGATAACACCCCCCCATTACGTCATGCTTCAGAAATGTGGAAAATGGTCCCTTTTCAAATGTTTTATTTTTGAACGTCAGTTCACATTTGTAGGTGGATCATCAGTGTTAGAGCTAAAATTAGCATGTTTAAAGTGATTTTCATGCTTCCAGGGGCCCTGAACACAAGATTTATGGAATGGTTAAAAGTGCATGAAAATTGCCAATTTACTCACTCTGAGTTCTCAAAAAGGGTTTCTTCACCCCGGGAAGTTAATTAAATACCATTTGGAGGCATTTAATGTTCGAGCAAAAACGGCTGATTTTCGACAAAAGAGATAACACCCCCCCATTACGTCATGCTTCAGAAATGTGGAAAATGGTCCGTTTTCAAATGTTTTATTTTTGAACATCAGTTCACATTTGTAGGTGGATCATCAGTGTTAGAGCTAAAATTAGCATGTTTAAAGTGATTTTCATGCTTCCAGGGGCTCGGGAAGTGAATTAAATACTATTTGGAGGCATTTAATGTTCAAGCAAAAACAGCTGATTTTTCACAAAAGAGATAACACCCCCCCATTACGTCATGCTTCAGAAATGTGGAAAATGGTCCGTTTTCAAATGTTTTATTTTTGAACGTCAGTTCACATTTGTAGGTGGATCATCAGTTTTAGAGCTAAAATTAGCATGTTTAAAGTGATTTTCAGGCTTCCAGGGGCCCTAAACACAAGATTTATGGAATGGTTAAAAGTGCATGAAAATGGCCAATTTACTCACTCTCAGTTCTCAAAAAGGGTTTCTTCACCCCGGGAAGTTAATTAAATACCATTTGAAGGCATTTAATGTTCGAGCAAAAACGGCTGATTTTCGACAAAAGAGATAACACCCCCCATTACGTCATGCTTCAGAAATGTGGAAAATGGTCCGTTTTCAAATGTTTTATTTTTGAACGTCAGTTCACATTTGTAGGTGGATCATCAGTGTTAGAGCTAAAATTAGCATGTTTAAAGTGATTTTCATGCTTCCAGGGGCTCGGGAAGTGAATTAAATACTATTTGGAGGCATTTAATGTTCAAGCAAAAACAGCTGATTTTTGACAAAAGAGATAACACCCCCCCATTACGTCATGCTTCAGAAATGTGGAAAATGGTCCGTTTTCAAATGTTTTCTTTTTGAACGTCAGTTCACATTTGTAGGTGGATCATCAGTGTTAGAGCTAATATTAGCATGTTTAAAGTGATTTTCATGCTTCCAGGGGCCCTAAACACAAGATTTATGGAATGGTTAAAAGTGCATGAAAATGGCCAATTTACTCACTCTGAGTTCTCAAAAAGGGTTTCTTCACCCCGGGAAGTTAATTAAATACCATTTGGAGGCATTTAATGTTCGAGCAAAAACGGCTGATTTTCGACAAAAGAGATAACACCCCCCCATTACGTCATGCTTCAGAAATGTGGAAAATGGTCCGTTTTCAAATGTTTTATTTTTGAACGTCAGTTCACATTTGTAGGTGGATCATCAGTGTTAGAGCTAAAATTAGCATGTTTAAAGTGATTTTCATGCTTCCAGGGGCTCGGGAAGTGAATTAAATACTATTTGGAGGCATTTAATGTTCAAGCAAAAACAGCTGATTTTTGACAAAAGAGATAACACCCCCCCATTACGTCATGCTTCAGAAATGTGGAAAATGGTCCGTTTTCAAATGTTTTATTTTTGAACATCAGTTCACATTTGTAGGTGGATCATCAGTGTTAGAGCTAAAATTAGCATGTTTAAAGTGATTTTCATGCTTCCGGGGGCTCGGGAAGTGAATTAAATACTATTTGGTGGCATTTAATGTTCAATCAAAAACAGCAGATTTTTGACAAAAGAGATAACACCCCCCCATTACGTCATGCTTCAGAAATGTGGAAAATGGTCCCTTTTCAAATGTTTTATTTTTGAACGTCAGTTCACATTTGTAGGTGGATCATCAGTGTTAGAGCTAAAATTAGCATGTTTAAAGTGATTTTCATGCTTCCAGGGGCCCTAAACACAAGATTTATGGAATGGTTAAAAGTGCATGAAAATTGCCAATTTACTCACTCTGAGTTCTCAAAAAGGGTTTCTTCACCCCGGGAAGTTAATTAAATACCATTTGGAGGCATTTAATGTTCGAGCAAAAACGGCTGATTTTCGACAAAAGAGATAACACCCCCCCATTACGTCATGCTTCAGAAATGTGGAAAATGGTCCGTTTTCAAATGTTTTATTTTTGAACATCAGTTCACATTTGTAGGTGGATCATCAGTGTTAGAGCTAAAATTAGCATGTTTAAAGTGATTTTCATGCTTCCAGGGGCTCGGGAAGTGAATTAAATACTATTTGGAGGCATTTAATGTTCAATCAAAAACAGCTGATTTTTGACAAAAGAGATAACACCCCCCCATTACGTCATGCTTCAGAAATGTGGAAAATGGTCCGTTTTCAAATGTTTTATTTTTTAACCTCAGTTCACATTTGTAGGTGGATCCTCAGTGTTAGAGCTAAAATTAGCATGTTTAAAGTGATTTTCATGCTTCCAGGGGCCCTAAACACAACATTTATGGAATGGTTAAAAGTGCATGAAAATGGCCAATTTACTCACTCTGAGTTCTCAAAAAGGGTTTCTTCACCCCGGGAAGTTAATTAAATACCATTTGGAGGCATTTAATGTTCGAGCAAAAACGGCTGATTTTCGACAAAAGAGATAACACCCCCCCATTACGTCATGCTTCAGAAATGTGGAAAATGGTCCGTTTTCAAATGTTTTATTTTTGAACGTCAGTTCACATTTGTAGGTGGATCATCAGTGTTAGAGCTAAAATTAGCATGTTTAAAGTGATTTTCATGCTTCCAGGGGCTCGGGAAGTGAATTAAATACTATTTGGAGGCATTTAATGTTCAAGCAAAAACAGCTGATTTTTGACAAAAGAGATAACACCCCCCCATTACGTCATGCTTCAGAAATGTGGAAAATGGTCCGTTTTCAAATGTTTTATTTTTGAACATCAGTTCACATTTGTAGGTGGATCATCAGTGTTAGAGCTAAAATTAGCATGTTTAAAGTGATTTTCATGCTTCCAGGGGCTCGGGAAGTGAATTAAATACTATTTGGTGGCATTTAATGTTCAATCAAAAACAGCAGATTTTTGACAAAAGAGATAACACCCCCCCATTACGTCATGCTTCAGAAATGTGGAAAATGGTCCCTTTTCAAATGTTTTATTTTTGAACGTCAGTTCACATTTGTAGGTGGATCATCAGTGTTAGAGCTAAAATTAGCATGTTTAAAGTGATTTTCATGCTTCCAGGGGCCCTAAACACAAGATTTATGGAATGGTTAAAAGTGCATGAAAATTGCCAATTTACTCACTCTGAGTTCTCAAAAAGGGTTTCTTCACCCCGGGAAGTTAATTAAATACCATTTGGAGGCATTTAATGTTCGAGCAAAAACGGCTGATTTTCGACAAAAGAGATAACACCCCCCCATTACGTCATGCTTCAGAAATGTGGAAAATGGTCCGTTTTCAAATGTTTTATTTTTGAACATCAGTTCACATTTGTAGGTGGATCATCAGTGTTAGAGCTAAAATTAGCATGTTTAAAGTGATTTTCATGCTTCCAGGGGCTCGGGAAGTGAATTAAATACTATTTGGAGGCATTTAATGTTCAATCAAAAACAGCTGATTTTTGACAAAAGAGATAACACCCCCCCATTACGTCATGCTTCAGAAATGTGGAAAATGGTCCGTTTTCAAATGTTTTATTTTTTAACCTCAGTTCACATTTGTAGGTGGATCATCAGTGTTAGAGCTAAAATTAGCATGTTTAAAGTGATTTTCATGCTTCCAGGGGCCCTAAACACAAGATTTATGGAATGGTTAAAAGTGCATGAAAATGGCCAATTTACTCACTCTGAGTTCTCAAAAAGGGTTTCTTCACCCCGGGAAGTTAATTAAATACCATTTGGAGGCATTTAATGTTCGAGCAAAAACGGCTGATTTTCGACAAAAGAGATAACACCCCCCCATTACGTCATGCTTCAGAAATGTGGAAAATGGTCCGTTTACAAATGTTTTATTTTTGAACGTCAGTTCACATTTGTAGGTGGATCATCAGTGTTAGAGCTAAAATTAGCATGTTTAAAGTGATTTTCATGCTTCCAGGGGCTCGGGAAGTGAATTAAATACTATTTGGAGGCATTTAATGTTCAAGCAAAAACAGCTGATTTTTGACAAAAGAGATAACACCCCCCCATTACGTCATGCTTCAGAAATGTGGAAAATGGTCCGTTTTCAAATGTTTTATTTTTGAACGTCAGTTCACATTTGTAGGTGGATCATCAGTGTTAGAGCTAAAATTAGCATGTTTAAAGTGATTTTCATGCTTCCAGGGGCCCTAAACACAAGATTTATGGAATGGTTAAAAGTGCATGAAAATTGCCAATTTACTCACTCTGAGTCCTCAAAAAGGGTTTCTTCACCCCGGGAAGTTAATTAAATACCATTTGGAGGCATTTAATGTTCGAGCAGAAACGGCTGATTTTCGACAAAAGAGATAACACCCCCCATTACGTCATGCTTCAGAAATGTGGAAAATGATCCGTTTTCAAATGTTTTATTTTTGAACGTCAGTTCACATTTGTAGGTGGATCATCAGCGTTAGAGCTAAAATTAGCATGTTTAAAGTGATTTTCATGCTTCCAGGGGCTCGGGAAGTGAATTAAATACTATTTGGAGGCATTTAATGTTCAATCAAAAACAGCTGATTTTTGACAAAAGAGATAACACCCCCCCATTACGTCATGCTTCAGAAATGTGGAAAATGGTCCGTTTTCAAATGTTTTATTTTTTAACCTCAGTTCACATTTGTAGGTGGATCATCAGTGTTAGAGCTAAAATTAGCATGTTTAAAGTGATTTTCATGCTTCCAGGGGCCCTAAACACAAGATTTATGGAATGGTTAAAAGTGCATGAAAATGGCCAATTTACTCACTCTGAGTTCTCAAAAAGGGTTTCTTCACCCCGGGAAGTTAATTAAATACCATTTGGAGGCATTTAATGTTCGAGCAAAAACGGCTGATTTTCGACAAAAGAGATAACACCCCCCCATTACGTCATGCTTCAGAAATGTGGAAAATGGTCCGTTTTCAAATGTTTTATTTTTGAACGTCAGTTCACATTTGTAGGTGGATCATCAGTGTTAGAGCTAAAATTAGCATGTTTAAAGTGATTTTCATGCTTCCAGGGGCTCGGGAAGTGAATTAAATACTATTTGGAGGCATTTAATGTTCAAGCAAAAACAGCTGATTTTTGACAAAAGAGATAACACCCCCCCATTACGTCATGCTTCAGAAATGTGGAAAATGGTCCGTTTTCAAATGTTTTATTTTTGAACATCAGTTCACATTTGTAGGTGGATCATCAGTGTTAGAGCTAAAATTAGCATGTTTAAAGTGATTTTCATGCTTCCAGGGGCTCGGGAAGTGAATTAAATACTATTTGGTGGCATTTAATGTTCAATCAAAAACAGCAGATTTTTGACAAAAGAGATAACACCCCCCCATTACGTCATGCTTCAGAAATGTGGAAAATGGTCCGTTTACAAATGTTTTATTTTTGAACATCAGTTCACATTTGTAGGTGGATCATCAGTGTTAGAGCTAAAATTAGCATGTTTAAAGTGATTTTCATGCTTCCAGGGGCTCGGGAAGTGAATTAAATACTATTTGGAGGCATTTAATGTTCAATCAAAAACAGCTGATTTTTGACAAAAGAGATAACACCCCCCCATTACGTCATGCTTCAGAAATGTGGAAAATGGTCCGTTTTCAAATGTTTTATTTTTGAACGTCAGTTCACATTTGTAGGTGGATCATCAGTGTTAGAGCTAAAATTAGCATGTTTAAAGTGATTTTCATGCTTCCAGGGGCCCTAAACACAAGATTTATGGAATGGTTAAAAGTGCATGAAAATGGCCAATTTACTCACTCTGAGTTCTCAAAAAGGGTTTCTTCACCCCGGGAAGTTAATTAAATACCATTTGGAGGCATTTAATGTTCGAGCAAAAACGGCTGATTTTCGACAAAAGAGATAACACCCCCCCATTACGTCATGCTTCAGAAATGTAGAAAATGGTCCGTTTTCAAATGTTTTATTTTTGAACGTCAGTTCACATTTGTAGGTGGATCATCAGTGTTAGAGCTAAAATTAGCATGTTTAAAGTGATTTTCATGCTTCCAGGGGCTCGGGAAGTGAATTAAATACTATTTGGAGGCATTTAATGTTCAAGCAAAAACAGCTGTTTTTTCCCAAAAGAGATAACACCCCCCCATTACGTCATGCTTCAGAAATGTGGAAAATGGTCCGTTTTCAAATGTTTTATTTTTGAACGTCAGTTCACATTTGTAGGTGGATCATCAGTGTTAGAGCTAAAATTAGCATGTTTAAAGTGATTTTCATGCTTCCAGGGGCCCTAAACACAAGATTTATGGAATGGTTAAAAGTGCATGAAAATGGCCAATTTACTCACTCTGAGTTCTCAAAAAGGGTTTCTTCACCCCGGGAAGTTAATTAAATACCATTTGAAGGCATTTAATGTTCGAGCAAAAACGGCTGATTTTCGACAAAAGAGATAACACCCCCCATTACGTCATGCTTCAGAAATGTGGAAAATGATCCGTTTTCAAATGTTTTATTTTTGAACGTCAGTTCACATTTGTAGGTGGATCATCAGTGTTAGAGCTAAAATAAGCATGTTTAAAGTGATTTTCATGCTTCCAGGGGCTCGGGAAGTGAATTAAATACTATTTGGAGGCATTTAATGTTCAAGCAAAAACAGCAGATTTTTCACAAAAGAGATAACACCCCCCCATTACGTCATGCTTCAGAAATGTGGAAAATGGTCCGTTTTCAAATGTTTTATTTTTGAACGTCAGTTCACATTTGTAGGTGGATCATCAGTTTTAGAGCTAAAATTAGCATGTTTAAAGTGATTTTCAGGCTTCCAGGGGCCCTAAACACAAGATTTATGGAATGGTTAAAAGTGCATGAAAATGGCCAATTTACTCACTCTCAGTTCTCAAAAAGGGTTTCTTCACCCCGGGAAGTTAATTAAATACCATTTGAAGGCATTTAATGTTCGAGCAAAAACGGCTGATTTTCGACAAAAGAGATAACACCCCCCATTACGTCATGCTTCAGAAATGTGGAAAATGATCCGTTTTCAAATGTTTTATTTTTGAACGTCAGTTCACATTTGTAGGTGGATCATCAGTGTTAGAGCTAAAATTAGCATGTTTAAAGTGATTTTCATGCTTCCAGGGGCTCGGGAAGTGAATTAAATACTATTTGGAGGCATTTAATGTTCAATCAAAAACAGCTGATTTTTGACAAAAGAGATAACACCCCCCCATTACGTCATGCTTCAGAAATGTGGAAAATGGTCCGTTTTCAAATGTTTTATTTTTGAACGTCAGTTCACATTTGTAGGTGGATCATCAGTGTTAGAGCTAAAATTAGCATGTTTAAAGTGATTTTCATGCTTCCAGGGGCCCTAAACACAAGATTTATGGAATGGTTAAAAGTGCATGAAAATTGCCAATTTACTCACTCGGAGTTCTGAAAAAGGGTTTCTTCACCCCGGGAAGTTAATTAAATACCATTTGAACGCATTTAATGTTCGAGCAAAAACTGCTGATTTTCGACAAAAGAGATAACACCCCCCCATTACGTCATGCTTCAGAAATGTGGAAAATGGTCCGTTTTCAAATGTTTTATTTTTGAACGTCAGTTCACATTTGTAGGTGGATCATCAGTGTTAGAGCTAAAATTAGCATGTTTAAAGTGATTTTCATGCTTCCAGGGGCTCGGGAAGTGAATTAAATACTATTTGGAGGCATTTAATGTTCAAGCAAAAACAGCTGATTTTTGACAAAAGAGATAACACCCCCCCATTACGTCATGCTTCAGAAATGTGGAAAATGGTCTGTTTTCAAATGTTTTATTTTTGAACGTCAGTTCACATTTGTAGGTGGATCATCAGTGTTAGAGCTAATATTAGCATGTTTAAAGTGATTTTCATGCTTCCAGGGGCCCTAAACACAAGATTTATGGAATGGTTAAAAGTGCATGAAAATGGCCAATTTACTCACTCTGAGTTCTCAAAAAGGGTTTCTTCACCCCGGGAAGTTAATTAAATACCATTTGGAGGCATTTAATGTTCTAGCAAAAACGGCTGATTTTCGACAAAAGAGATAACACCCCCCCATTACGTCATGCTTCAGAAATGTGGAAAATGGTCCGTTTTCAAATGTTTTATTTTTGAACGTCAGTTCACATTTGTAGGTGGATCATCAGTGTTAGAGCTAAAATTAGCATGTTTAAAGTGATTTTCATGCTTCCAGGGGCTCGGGAAGTGAATTAAATACTATTTGGAGGCATTTAATGTTCAAGCAAAAACAGCTGATTTTTGACAAAAGAGATAACACCCCCCCATTACGTCATGCTTCAAAAATGTGGAAAATGGTCCGTTTTCAAATGTTTTATTTTTGAACATCAGTTCACATTTGTAGGTGGATCATCAGTGTTAGAGCTAAAATTAGCATGTTTAAAGTGATTTTCATGCTTCCAGGGGCTCGGGAAGTGAATTAAATACTATTTGGTGGCATTTAATGTTCAATCAAAAACAGCAGATTTTTAACAAAAGAGATAACACCCCCCCATTACGTCATGCTTCAGAAATGTGGAAAATGGTCCCTTTTCAAATGTTTTATTTTTGAACGTCAGTTCACATTTGTAGGTGGATCATCAGTGTTAGAGCTAAAATTAGCATGTTTAAAGTGATTTTCATGCTTCCAGGGGCCCTAAACACAAGATTTATGGAATGGTTAAAAGTGCATGAAAATTGCCAATTTACTCACTCTGAGTTCTCAAAAAGGGTTTCTTCACCCCGGGAAGTTAATTAAATACCATTTGGAGGCATTTAATGTTCGAGCAAAAACGGCTGATTTTCGACAAAAGAGATAACACCCCCCCATTACGTCATGCTTCAGAAATGTGGAAAATGGTCCGTTTTCAAATGTTTTATTTTTGAACATCAGTTCACATTTGTAGGTGGATCATCAGTGTTAGAGCTAAAATTAGCATGTTTAAAGTGATTTTCATGCTTCCAGGGGCTCGGGAAGTGAATTAAATACTATTTGGAGGCATTTAATGTTCAATCAAAAACAGCTGATTTTTGACAAAAGAGATAACACCCCCCCATTACGTCATGCTTCAGAAATGTGGAAAATGGTCCGTTTTCAAATGTTTTATTTTTTAACCTCAGTTCACATTTGTAGGTGGATCATCAGTGTTAGAGCTAAAATTAGCATGTTTAAAGTGATTTTCATGCTTCCAGGGGCCCTAAACACAAGATTTATGGAATGGTTAAAAGTGCATGAAAATGGCCAATTTACTCACTCTGAGTTCTCAAAAAGGGTTTCTTCACCCCGGGAAGTTAATTAAATACCATTTGGAGGCATTTAATGTTCGAGCAAAAACGGCTGATTTTCGACAAAAGAGATAACACCCCCCCATTACGTCATGCTTCAGAAATGTGGAAAATGATCCGTTTTCAAATGTTTTATTTTTGAACGTCAGTTCACATTTGTAGGTGGATCATCAGTGTTAGAGCTAAAATAAGCATGTTTAAAGTGATTTTCATGCTTCCAGGGGCTCGGGAAGTGAATTAAATACTATTTGGAGGCATTTAATGTTCAAGCAAAAACAGCTGATTTTTCACAAAAGAGATAACACCCCCCCATTACGTCATGCTTCAGAAATGTGGAAAATGGTCCGTTTTCAAATGTTTTATTTTTGAACGTCAGTTCACATTTGTAGGTGGATCATCAGTTTTAGAGCTAAAATTAGCATGTTTAAAGTGATTTTCAGGCTTCCAGGGGCCCTAAACACAAGATTTATGGAATGGTTAAAAGTGCATGAAAATGGCCAATTTACTCACTCTCAGTTCTCAAAAAGGGTTTCTTCACCCCGGGAAGTTAATTAAATACCATTTGAAGGCATTTAATGTTCGAGCAAAAACGGCTGATTTTCGACAAAAGAGATAACACCCCCCATTACGTCATGCTTCAGAAATGTGGAAAATGATCCGTTTTCAAATGTTTTATTTTTGAACGTCAGTTCACATTTGTAGGTGGATCATCAGTGTTAGAGCTAAAATTAGCATGTTTAAAGTGATTTTCATGCTTCCAGGGGCTCGGGAAGTGAATTAAATACTATTTGGAGGCATTTAATGTTCAATCAAAAACAGCTGATTTTTGACAAAAGAGATAACACCCCCCCATTACGTCATGCTTCAGAAATGTGGAAAATGGTCCGTTTTCAAATGTTTTATTTTTGAACGTCAGTTCACATTTGTAGGTGGATCATCAGTGTTAGAGCTAAAATTAGCATGTTTAAAGTGATTTTCATGCTTCCCGGGGCCCTAAACACAAGATTTATGGAATGGTTAAAAGTGCATGAAAATTGCCAATTTACTCACTCGGAGTTCTCAAAAAGGGTTTCTTCACCCCGGGAAGTTAATTAAATACCATTTGTTCGCATTTAATGTTCGAGCAAAAACTGCTGATTTTCGACAAAAGAGATAACACCCCCCCATTACGTCATGCTTCAGAAATGTGGAAAATGGTCCGTTTTCAAATGTTTTATTTTTGAACGTCAGTTCACATTTGTAGGTGGATCATCAGTGTTAGAGCTAAAATTAGCATGTTTAAAGTGATTTTCATGCTTCCAGGGGCTCGGGAAGTGAATTAAATACTATTTGGAGGCATTTAATGTTCAAGCAAAAACAGCTGATTTTTGACAAAAGAGATAACACCCCCCCATTACGTCATGCTTCAGAAATGTGGAAAATGGTCTGTTTTCAAATGTTTTATTTTTGAACGTCAGTTCACATTTGTAGGTGGATCATCAGTGTTAGAGCTAATATTAGCATGTTTAAAGTGATTTTCATGCTTCCAGGGGCCCTAAACACAAGATTTATGGAATGGTTAAAAGTGCATGAAAATGGCCAATTTACTCACTCTGAGTTCTCAAAAAGGGTTTCTTCACCCCGGGAAGTTAATTAAATACCATTTGGAGGCATTTAATGTTCGAGCAAAAACGGCTGATTTTCGACAAAAGAGATAACACCCCCCCATTACGTCATGCTTCAGAAATGTGGAAAATGGTCCGTTTTCAAATGTTTTATTTTTGAACGTCAGTTCACATTTGTAGGTGGATCATCAGTGTTAGAGCTAAAATTAGCATGTTTAAAGTGATTTTCATGCTTCCAGGGGCTCGGGAAGTGAATTAAATACTATTTGGAGGCATTTAATGTTCAAGCAAAAACAGCTGATTTTTGACAAAAGAGATAACACCCCCCCATTACGTCATGCTTCAGAAATGTGGAAAATGGTCCGTTTTCAAATGTTTTATTTTTGAACATCAGTTCACATTTGTAGGTGGATCATCAGTGTTAGAGCTAAAATTAGCATGTTTAAAGTGATTTTCATGCTTCCAGGGGCTCGGGAAGTGAATTAAATACTATTTGGTGGCATTTAATGTTCAATCAAAAACAGCAGATTTTTGACAAAAGAGATAACACCCCCCCATTACGTCATGCTTCAGAAATGTGGAAAATGGTCCGTTTTCAAATGTTTTATTTTTGAACGTCAGTTCACATTTGTAGGTGGATCATCAGTGTTAGAGCTAAAATTAGCATGTTTAAAGTGATTTTCATGCTTCCCGGGGCCCTAAACACAAGATTTATGGAATGGTTAAAAGTGCATGAAAATTGCCAATTTACTCACTCGGAGTTCTCAAAAAGGGTTTCTTCACCCCGGGAAGTTAATTAAATACCATTTGTTCGCATTTAATGTTCGAGCAAAAACTGCTGATTTTCGACAAAAGAGATAACACCCCCCCATTACGTCATGCTTCAGAAATGTGGAAAATGGTCCGTTTTCAAATGTTTTATTTTTGAACGTCAGTTCACATTTGTAGGTGGATCATCAGTGTTAGAGCTAAAATTAGCATGTTTAAAGTGATTTTCATGCTTCCAGGGGCTCGGGAAGTGAATTAAATACTATTTGGAGGCATTTAATGTTCAAGCAAAAACAGCTGATTTTTGACAAAAGAGATAACACCCCCCCATTACGTCATGCTTCAGAAATGTGGAAAATGGTCTGTTTTCAAATGTTTTATTTTTGAACGTCAGTTCACATTTGTAGGTGGATCATCAGTGTTAGAGCTAATATTAGCATGTTTAAAGTGATTTTCATGCTTCCAGGGGCCCTAAACACAAGATTTATGGAATGGTTAAAAGTGCATGAAAATGGCCAATTTACTCACTCTGAGTTCTCAAAAAGGGTTTCTTCACCCCGGGAAGTTAATTAAATACCATTTGGAGGCATTTAATGTTCGAGCAAAAACGGCTGATTTTCGACAAAAGAGATAACACCCCCCCATTACGTCATGCTTCAGAAATGTGGAAAATGGTCCGTTTTCAAATGTTTTATTTTTGAACGTCAGTTCACATTTGTAGGTGGATCATCAGTGTTAGAGCTAAAATTAGCATGTTTAAAGTGATTTTCATGCTTCCAGGGGCTCGGGAAGTGAATTAAATACTATTTGGAGGCATTTAATGTTCAAGCAAAAACAGCTGATTTTTGACAAAAGAGATAACACCCCCCCATTACGTCATGCTTCAGAAATGTGGAAAATGGTCCGTTTTCAAATGTTTTATTTTTGAACATCAGTTCACATTTGTAGGTGGATCATCAGTGTTAGAGCTAAAATTAGCATGTTTAAAGTGATTTTCATGCTTCCAGGGGCTCGGGAAGTGAATTAAATACTATTTGGTGGCATTTAATGTTCAATCAAAAACAGCAGATTTTTGACAAAAGAGATAACACCCCCCCATTACGTCATGCTTCAGAAATGTGGAAAATGGTCCCTTTTCAAATGTTTTATTTTTGAACGTCAGTTCACATTTGTAGGTGGATCATCAGTGTTAGAGCTAAAATTAGCATGTTTAAAGTGATTTTCATGCTTCCAGGGGCCCTAAACACAAGATTTATGGAATGGTTAAAAGTGCATGAAAATTGCCAATTTACTCACTCTGAGTTCTCAAAAAGGGTTTCTTCACCCCGGGAAGTTAATTAAATACCATTTGGAGGCATTTAATGTTCGAGCAAAAACGGCTGATTTTCGACAAAAGAGATAACACCCCCCCATTACGTCATGCTTCAGAAATGTGGAAAATGGTCCGTTTTCAAATGTTTTATTTTTGAACATCAGTTCACATTTGTAGGTGGATCATCAGTGTTAGAGCTAAAATTAGCATGTTTAAAGTGATTTTCATGCTTCCAGGGGCTCGGGAAGTGAATTAAATACTATTTGGAGGCATTTAATGTTCAATCAAAAACAGCTGATTTTTGACAAAAGAGATAACACCCCCCCATTACGTCATGCTTCAGAAATGTGGAAAATGGTCCGTTTTCAAATGTTTTATTTTTTAACCTCAGTTCACATTTGTAGGTGGATCATCAGTGTTAGAGCTAAAATTAGCATGTTTAAAGTGATTTTCATGCTTCCAGGGGCCCTAAACACAAGATTTATGGAATGGTTAAAAGTGCATGAAAATGGCCAATTTACTCACTCTGAGTTCTCAAAAAGGGTTTCTTCACCCCTGGAAGTTAATTAAATACCATTTGGAGGCATTTAATGTTCGAGCAAAAACGGCTGATTTTCGACAAAAGAGATAACACCCCCCCATTACGTCATGCTTCAGAAATGTGGAAAATGGTCCGTTTACAAATGTTTTATTTTTGAACGTCAGTTCACATTTGTAGGTGGATCATCAGTGTTAGAGCTAAAATTAGCATGTTTAAAGTGATTTTCATGCTTCCAGGGGCTCGGGAAGTGAATTAAATACTATTTGGAGGCATTTAATGTTCAAGCAAAAACAGCTGATTTTTGACAAAAGAGATAACACCCCCCCATTACGTCATGCTTCAGAAATGTGGAAAATGGTCCGTTTTCAAATGTTTTATTTTTGAACGTCAGTTCACATTTGTAGGTGGATCATCAGTGTTAGAGCTAAAATTAGCATGTTTAAAGTGATTTTCATGCTTCCAGGGGCCCTAAACACAAGATTTATGGAATGGTTAAAAGTGCATGAAAATTGCCAATTTACTCACTCTGAGTCCTCAAAAAGGGTTTCTTCACCCCGGGAAGTTAATTAAATACCATTTGGAGGCATTTAATGTTCGAGCAGAAACGGCTGATTTTCGACAAAAGAGATAACACCCCCCATTACGTCATGCTTCAGAAATGTGGAAAATGATCCGTTTTCAAATGTTTTATTTTTGAACGTCAGTTCACATTTGTAGGTGGATCATCAGCGTTAGAGCTAAAATTAGCATGTTTAAAGTGATTTTCATGCTTCCAGGGGCTCGGGAAGTGAATTAAATACTATTTGGAGGCATTTAATGTTCAATCAAAAACAGCTGATTTTTGACAAAAGAGATAACACCCCCCCATTACGTCATGCTTCAGAAATGTGGAAAATGGTCCGTTTTCAAATGTTTTATTTTTGAACGTCAGTTCACATTTGTAGGTGGATCATCAGTGTTAGAGCTAAAATTAGCATGTTTAAAGTGATTTTCATGCTTCCAGGGGCCCTAAACACAAGATTTATGGAATGGTTAAAAGTGCATGAAAATGGCCAATTTACTCACTCGGAGTTCTCAAAAAGGGTTTCTTCACCCCGGGAAGTTAATTAAATACCATTTGGACGCATTTAATGTTCGAGCAAAAACTGCTGATTTTCGACAAAAGAGATAACACCCCCCCATTACGTCATGCTTCAGAAATGTGGAAAATGGTCAGTTTTCAAATGTTTTATTTTTGAACGTCAGTTCACATTTGTAGGTGGATCATCAGTGTTAGAGCTAAAATTAGCATGTTTAAAGTGATTTTCATGCTTCCAGGGGCTCGGGAAGTGAATTAAATACTATTTGGAGGCATTTAATGTTCAAGCAAAAACAGCTGATTTTTGACAAAAGAGATAACACCCCCCCATTACGTCATGCTTCAGAAATGTGGAAAATGGTCCGTTTTCAAATGTTTTATTTTTGAACGTCAGTTCAAATTTGTAGGTGGATCATCAGTGTTAGAGCTAAAATTAGCATGTTTAAAGTGATTTTCATGCTTCCAGGGGCCCTAAACACAAGATTTATGGAATGGTTAAAAGTGCATGAAAATGGCCAATTTACTCACTCTGAGTTCTCAAAAAGGGTTTCTTCACCCCGGGAAGTTAATTAAATACCATTTGGAGGCATTTAATGTTCGAGCAAAAATGGCTGATTTTCGACAAAAGAGATAACACCCCCCCATTACGTCATGCTTCAGAAATGTGGAAAATGGTCCATTTTCAAATGTTTTATTTTTGAACGTCAGTTCACATTTGTAGGTGGATCATCAGTGTTAGAGCTAAAATTAGCATGTTTAAAGTGATTTTCATGCTTCCAGGGGCTCGGGAAGTGAATTAAATACTATTTGGAGGCATTTAATGTTCAAGCAAAAACAGCTGATTTTTGACAAAAGAGATAACACCCCCCATTACGTCATGCTTCAGAAATGTGGAAAATGGTCCGTTTTCAAATGTTTTATTTTTGAACATCAGTTCACATTTGTAGGTGGATCATCAGTGTTAGAGCTAAAATTAGCATGTTTAAAGTGATTTTCATGCTTCCAGGGGCTCGGGAAGTGAATTAAATACTATTTGGAGGCATTTAATGTTCAAGCAAAAACAGCTGATTTTTCACAAAAGAGATAACACCCCCCCATTACGTCATGCTTCAGAAATGTGGAAAATGGTCCGTTTTCAAATGTTTTATTTTTGAACGTCAGTTCACATTTGTAGGTGGATCATCAGTTTTAGAGCTAAAATTAGCATGTTTAAAGTGATTTTCAGGCTTCCAGGGGCCCTAAACATAAGATTTATGGAATGGTTAAAAGTGCATGAAAATGGCCAATTTACTCACTCTCAGTTCTCAAAAAGGGTTTCTTCACCCCGGGAAGTTAATTAAATACCATTTGAAGGCATTTAATGTTCGAGCAAAAACGGCTGATTTTCGACAAAAGAGATAACACCCCCCATTACGTCATGCTTCAGAAATGTGGAAAATGATCCGTTTTCAAATGTTTTATTTTTGAACGTCAGTTCACATTTGTAGGTGGATCATCAGTGTTAGAGCTAAAATTAGCATGTTTAAAGTGATTTTCATGCTTCCAGGGGCTCGGGAAGTGAATTAAATACTATTTGGAGGCATTTAATGTTCAAGCAAAAACAGCTGATTTTTGACAAAAGAGATAACACCCCCCCATTACGTCATGCTTCAGAAATGTGGAAAATGGTCCGTTTTCAAATGTTTTATTTTTGAACGTCAGTTCACATTTGTAGGTGGATCATCAGTGTTAGAGCTAAAATTAGCATGTTTAAAGTGATTTTCATGCTTCCAGGGGCCCTAAACACAAGATTTATGGAATGGTTAAAAGTGCATGAAAATGGCCAATTTACTCACTCTGAGTTCTCAAAAAGGGTTTCTTCACCCCGGGAAGTTAATTAAATACCATTTGGAGGCATTTAATGTTCGAGCAAAAATGGCTGATTTTCGACAAAAGAGATAACACCCCCCCATTACGTCATGCTTCAGAAATGTGGAAAATGGTCCATTTTCAAATGTTTTATTTTTGAACGTCAGTTCACATTTGTAGGTGGATCATCAGTGTTAGAGCTAAAATTAGCATGTTTAAAGTGATTTTCATGCTTCCAGGGGCTCGGGAAGTGAATTAAATACTATTTGGAGGCATTTAATGTTCAAGCAAAAACAGCTGATTTTTGACAAAAGAGATAACACCCCCCATTACGTCATGCTTCAGAAATGTGGAAAATGGTCCGTTTTCAAATGTTTTATTTTTGAACATCAGTTCACATTTGTAGGTGGATCATCAGTGTTAGAGCTAAAATTAGCATGTTTAAAGTGATTTTCATGCTTCCAGGGGCTCGGGAAGTGAATTAAATACTATTTGGAGGCATTTAATGTTCAAGCAAAAACAGCTGATTTTTCACAAAAGAGATAACACCCCCCCATTACGTCATGCTTCAGAAATGTGGAAAATGGTCCGTTTTCAAATGTTTTATTTTTGAACGTCAGTTCACATTTGTAGGTGGATCATCAGTTTTAGAGCTAAAATTAGCATGTTTAAAGTGATTTTCAGGCTTCCAGGGGCCCTAAACATAAGATTTATGGAATGGTTAAAAGTGCATGAAAATGGCCAATTTACTCACTCTCAGTTCTCAAAAAGGGTTTCTTCACCCCGGGAAGTTAGTTAAATACCATTTGAAGGCATTTAATGTTCGAGCAAAAACGGCTGATTTTCGACAAAAGAGATAACACCCCCCATTACGTCATGCTTCAGAAATGTGGAAAATGATCCGTTTTCAAATGTTTTATTTTTGAACGTCAGTTCACATTTGTAGGTGGATCATCAGTGTTAGAGCTAAAATTAGCATGTTTAAAGTGATTTTCATGCTTCCAGGGGCTCGGGAAGTGAATTAAATACTATTTGGAGGCATTTAATGTTCAATCAAAAACAGCTGATTTTTGACAAAAGAGATAACACCCCCCCATTACGTCATGCTTCAGAAATGTGGAAAATGGTCCGTTTTCAAATGTTTTATTTTTGAACGTCAGTTCACATTTGTAGGTGGATCATCAGTGTTAGAGCTAAAATTAGCATGTTTAAAGTGATTTTCATGCTTCCAGGGGCCCTAAACACAAGATTTATGGAATGGTTAAAAGTGCATGAAAATTGCCAATTTACTCACTCGGAGTTCTCAAAAAGGATTTCTTCACCCCGGGAAGTTAATTAAATACCATTTGAACGCATTTAATGTTCGAGCAAAAACTGCTGATTTTCGACAAAAGAGATAACACCCCCCCATTACGTCATGCTTCAGAAATGTGGAAAATGGTCCGTTTTCAAATGTTTTATTTTTGAACGTCAGTTCACATTTGTAGGTGGATCATCAGTGTTAGAGCTAAAATTAGCATGTTTAAAGTGATTTTCATGCTTCCAGGGGCTCGGGAAGTGAATTAAATACTATTTGGAGGCATTTAATGTTCAAGCAAAAACAGCTGATTTTTGACAAAAGAGATAACACCCCCCCATTACGTCATGCTTCAGAAATGTGGAAAATGGTCCGTTTTCAAATGTTTTCTTTTTGAACGTCAGTTCACATTTGTAGGTGGATCATCAGTGTTAGAGCTAATATTAGCATGTTTAAAGTGATTTTCATGCTTCCAGGGGCCCTAAACACAAGATTTATGGAATGGTTAAAAGTGCATGAAAATGGCCAATTTACTCACTCTGAGTTCTCAAAAAGGGTTTCTTCACCCTGGGAAGTTAATTAAATACCATTTGGAGGCATTTAATGTTCGAGCAAAAACGGCTGATTTTCGACAAAAGAGATAACACCCCCCCATTACGTCATGCTTCAGAAATGTGGAAAATGGTCCGTTTTCAAATGTTTTATTTTTGAACGTCAGTTCACATTTGTAGGTGGATCATCAGTGTTAGAGCTAAAATTAGCATGTTTAAAGTGATTTTCATGCTTCCAGGGGCTCGGGAAGTGAATTAAATACTATTTGGAGGCATTTAATGTTCAAGCAAAAACAGCTGATTTTTGACAAAAGAGATAACACCCCCCCATTACGTCATGCTTCAGAAATGTGGAAAATGGTCCGTTTTCAAATGTTTTATTTTTGAACATCAGTTCACATTTGTAGGTGGATCATCAGTGTTAGAGCTAAAATTAGCATGTTTAAAGTGATTTTCATGCTTCCAGGGGCTCGGGAAGTGAATTAAATACTATTTGGTGGCATTTAATGTTCAATCAAAAACAGCAGATTTTTGACAAAAGAGATAACACCCCCCCATTACGTCATGCTTCAGAAATGTGGAAAATGGTCCCTTTTCAAATGTTTTATTTTTGAACGTCAGTTCACATTTGTAGGTGGATCATCAGTGTTAGAGCTAAAATTAGCATGTTTAAAGTGATTTTCATGCTTCCAGGGGCCCTGAACACAAGATTTATGGAATGGTTAAAAGTGCATGAAAATTGCCAATTTACTCACTCTGAGTTCTCAAAAAGGGTTTCTTCACCCCGGGAAGTTAATTAAATACCATTTGGAGGCATTTAATGTTCGAGCAAAAACGGCTGATTTTCGACAAAAGAGATAACACCCCCCCATTACGTCATGCTTCAGAAATGTGGAAAATGGTCCGTTTTCAAATGTTTTATTTTTGAACATCAGTTCACATTTGTAGGTGGATCATCAGTGTTAGAGCTAAAATTAGCATGTTTAAAGTGATTTTCATGCTTCCAGGGGCTCGGGAAGTGAATTAAATACTATTTGGAGGCATTTAATGTTCAAGCAAAAACAGCTGGTTTTTCACAAAAGAGATAACACCCCCCCATTACGTCATGCTTCAGAAATGTGGAAAATGGTCCGTTTTCAAATGTTTTATTTTTGAACGTCAGTTCACATTTGTAGGTGGATCATCAGTTTTAGAGCTAAAATTAGCATGTTTAAAGTGATTTTCAGGCTTCCAGGGGCCCTAAACACAAGATTTATGGAATGGTTAAAAGTGCATGAAAATGGCCAATTTACTCACTCTCAGTTCTCAAAAAGGGTTTCTTCACCCCGGGAAGTTAATTAAATACCATTTGAAGGCATTTAATGTTCGAGCAAAAACGGCTGATTTTCGACAAAAGAGATAACACCCCCCATTACGTCATGCTTCAGAAATGTGGAAAATGATCCGTTTTCAAATGTTTTATTTTTGAACGTCAGTTCACATTTGTAGGTGGATCATCAGTGTTAGAGCTAAAATTAGCATGTTTAAAGTGATTTTCATGCTTCCAGGGGCTCGGGAAGTGAATTAAATACTATTTGGAGGCATTTAATGTTCAATCAAAAACAGCTGATTTTTGACAAAAGAGATAACACCCCCCCATTACGTCATGCTTCAGAAATGTGGAAAATGGTCCGTTTTCAAATGTTTTATTTTTGAACGTCAGTTCACATTTGTAGGTGGATCATCAGTGTTAGAGCTAAAATTAGCATGTTTAAAGTGATTTTCATGCTTCCAGGGGCTCGGGAAGTGAATTAAATACTATTTGGAGGCATTTAATGTTCAAGCAAAAACAGCTGATTTTTGACAAAAGAGATAACACCCCCCCATTACGTCATGCTTCAGAAATGTGGAAAATGGTCCGTTTTCAAATGTTTTCTTTTTGAACGTCAGTTCACATTTGTAGGTGGATCATCAGTGTTAGAGCTAATATTAGCATGTTTAAAGTGATTTTCATGCTTCCAGGGGCCCTAAACACAAGATTTATGGAATGGTTAAAAGTGCATGAAAATGGCCAATTTACTCACTCTGAGTTCTCAAAAAGGGTTTCTTCACCCCGGGAAGTTAATTAAATACCATTTGGAGGCATTTAATGTTCGAGCAAAAACGGCTGATTTTCGACAAAAGAGATAACACCCCCCCATTACGTCATGCTTCAGAAATGTGGAAAATGGTCCGTTTTCAAATGTTTTATTTTTGAACGTCAGTTCACATTTGTAGGTGGATCATCAGTGTTAGAGCTAAAATTAGCATGTTTAAAGTGATTTTCATGCTTCCAGGGGCTCGGGAAGTGAATTAAATACTATTTGGAGGCATTTAATGTTCAAGCAAAAACAGCTGATTTTTGACAAAAGAGATAACACCCCCCCATTACGTCATGCTTCAGAAATGTGGAAAATGGTCCGTTTTCAAATGTTTTATTTTTGAACATCAGTTCACATTTGTAGGTGGATCATCAGTGTTAGAGCTAAAATTAGCATGTTTAAAGTGATTTTCATGCTTCCGGGGGCTCGGGAAGTGAATTAAATACTATTTGGTGGCATTTAATGTTCAATCAAAAACAGCAGATTTTTGACAAAAGAGATAACACCCCCCCATTACGTCATGCTTCAGAAATGTGGAAAATGGTCCCTTTTCAAATGTTTTATTTTTGAACGTCAGTTCACATTTGTAGGTGGATCATCAGTGTTAGAGCTAAAATTAGCATGTTTAAAGTGATTTTCATGCTTCCAGGGGCCCTAAACACAAGATTTATGGAATGGTTAAAAGTGCATGAAAATTGCCAATTTACTCACTCTGAGTTCTCAAAAAGGGTTTCTTCACCCCGGGAAGTTAATTAAATACCATTTGGAGGCATTTAATGTTCGAGCAAAAACGGCTGATTTTCGACAAAAGAGATAACACCCCCCCATTACGTCATGCTTCAGAAATGTGGAAAATGGTCCGTTTTCAAATGTTTTATTTTTGAACATCAGTTCACATTTGTAGGTGGATCATCAGTGTTAGAGCTAAAATTAGCATGTTTAAAGTGATTTTCATGCTTCCAGGGGCTCGGGAAGTGAATTAAATACTATTTGGAGGCATTTAATGTTCAATCAAAAACAGCTGATTTTTGACAAAAGAGATAACACCCCCCCATTACGTCATGCTTCAGAAATGTGGAAAATGGTCCGTTTTCAAATGTTTTATTTTTTAACCTCAGTTCACATTTGTAGGTGGATCATCAGTGTTAGAGCTAAAATTAGCATGTTTAAAGTGATTTTCATGCTTCCAGGGGCCCTAAACACAACATTTATGGAATGGTTAAAAGTGCATGAAAATGGCCAATTTACTCACTCTGAGTTCTCAAAAAGGGTTTCTTCACCCCGGGAAGTTAATTAAATACCATTTGGAGGCATTTAATGTTCGAGCAAAAACGGCTGATTTTCGACAAAAGAGATAACACCCCCCCATTACGTCATGCTTCAGAAATGTGGAAAATGGTCCGTTTTCAAATGTTTTATTTTTGAACGTCAGTTCACATTTGTAGGTGGATCATCAGTGTTAGAGCTAAAATTAGCATGTTTAAAGTGATTTTCATGCTTCCAGGGGCTCGGGAAGTGAATTAAATACTATTTGGAGGCATTTAATGTTCAAGCAAAAACAGCTGATTTTTGACAAAAGAGATAACACCCCCCCATTACGTCATGCTTCAGAAATGTGGAAAATGGTCCGTTTTCAAATGTTTTATTTTTGAACATCAGTTCACATTTGTAGGTGGATCATCAGTGTTAGAGCTAAAATTAGCATGTTTAAAGTGATTTTCATGCTTCCAGGGGCTCGGGAAGTGAATTAAATACTATTTGGTGGCATTTAATGTTCAATCAAAAACAGCAGATTTTTGACAAAAGAGATAACACCCCCCCATTACGTCATGCTTCAGAAATGTGGAAAATGGTCCCTTTTCAAATGTTTTATTTTTGAACGTCAGTTCACATTTGTAGGTGGATCATCAGTGTTAGAGCTAAAATTAGCATGTTTAAAGTGATTTTCATGCTTCCAGGGGCCCTAAACACAAGATTTATGGAATGGTTAAAAGTGCATGAAAATTGCCAATTTACTCACTCTGAGTTCTCAAAAAGGGTTTCTTCACCCCGGGAAGTTAATTAAATACCATTTGGAGGCATTTAATGTTCGAGCAAAAACGGCTGATTTTCGACAAAAGAGATAACACCCCCCCATTACGTCATGCTTCAGAAATGTGGAAAATGGTCCGTTTTCAAATGTTTTATTTTTGAACATCAGTTCACATTTGTAGGTGGATCATCAGTGTTAGAGCTAAAATTAGCATGTTTAAAGTGATTTTCATGCTTCCAGGGGCTCGGGAAGTGAATTAAATACTATTTGGAGGCATTTAATGTTCAATCAAAAACAGCTGATTTTTGACAAAAGAGATAACACCCCCCCATTACGTCATGCTTCAGAAATGTGGAAAATGGTCCGTTTTCAAATGTTTTATTTTTTAACCTCAGTTCACATTTGTAGGTGGATCATCAGTGTTAGAGCTAAAATTAGCATGTTTAAAGTGATTTTCATGCTTCCAGGGGCCCTAAACACAAGATTTATGGAATGGTTAAAAGTGCATGAAAATGGCCAATTTACTCACTCTGAGTTCTCAAAAAGGGTTTCTTCACCCCGGGAAGTTAATTAAATACCATTTGGAGGCATTTAATGTTCGAGCAAAAACGGCTGATTTTCGACAAAAGAGATAACACCCCCCCATTACGTCATGCTTCAGAAATGTGGAAAATGGTCCGTTTACAAATGTTTTATTTTTGAACGTCAGTTCACATTTGTAGGTGGATCATCAGTGTTAGAGCTAAAATTAGCATGTTTAAAGTGATTTTCATGCTTCCAGGGGCTCGGGAAGTGAATTAAATACTATTTGGAGGCATTTAATGTTCAAGCAAAAACAGCTGATTTTTGACAAAAGAGATAACACCCCCCCATTACGTCATGCTTCAGAAATGTGGAAAATGGTCCGTTTTCAAATGTTTTATTTTTGAACGTCAGTTCACATTTGTAGGTGGATCATCAGTGTTAGAGCTAAAATTAGCATGTTTAAAGTGATTTTCATGCTTCCAGGGGCCCTAAACACAAGATTTATGGAATGGTTAAAAGTGCATGAAAATTGCAAATTTACTCACTCTGAGTCCTCAAAAAGGGTTTCTTCACCCCGGGAAGTTAATTAAATACCATTTGGAGGCATTTAATGTTCGAGCAGAAACGGCTGATTTTCGACAAAAGAGATAACACCCCCCATTACGTCATGCTTCAGAAATGTGGAAAATGATCCGTTTTCAAATGTTTTATTTTTGAACGTCAGTTCACATTTGTAGGTGGATCATCAGCGTTAGAGCTAAAATTAGCATGTTTAAAGTGATTTTCATGCTTCCAGGGGCTCGGGAAGTGAATTAAATACTATTTGGAGGCATTTAATGTTCAATCAAAAACAGCTGATTTTTGACAAAAGAGATAACACCCCCCCATTACGTCATGCTTCAGAAATGTGGAAAATGGTCCGTTTTCAAATGTTTTATTTTTTAACCTCAGTTCACATTTGTAGGTGGATCATCAGTGTTAGAGCTAAAATTAGCATGTTTAAAGTGATTTTCATGCTTCCAGGGGCCCTAAACACAAGATTTATGGAATGGTTAAAAGTGCATGAAAATGGCCAATTTACTCACTCTGAGTTCTCAAAAAGGGTTTCTTCACCCCGGGAAGTTAATTAAATACCATTTGGAGGCATTTAATGTTCGAGCAAAAACGGCTGATTTTCGACAAAAGAGATAACACCCCCCCATTACGTCATGCTTCAGAAATGTGGAAAATGGTCCGTTTTCAAATGTTTTATTTTTGAACGTCAGTTCACATTTGTAGGTGGATCATCAGTGTTAGAGCTAAAATTAGCATGTTTAAAGTGATTTTCATGCTTCCAGGGGCTCGGGAAGTGAATTAAATACTATTTGGAGGCATTTAATGTGCAAGCAAAAACAGCTGATTTTTGACAAAAGAGATAACACCCCCCCATTACGTCATGCTTCAGAAATGTGGAAAATGGTCCGTTTTCAAATGTTTTATTTTTGAACATCAGTTCACATTTGTAGGTGGATCATCAGTGTTAGAGCTAAAATTAGCATGTTTAAAGTGATTTTCATGCTTCCAGGGGCTCGGGAAGTGAATTAAATACTATTTGGTGGCATTTAATGTTCAATCAAAAACAGCAGATTTTTGACAAAAGAGATAACACCCCCCCATTACGTCATGCTTCAGAAATGTGGAAAATGGTCCGTTTACAAATGTTTTATTTTTGAACGTCAGTTCACATTTGTAGGTGGATCATCAGTGTTAGAGCTAAAATTAGCATGTTTAAAGTGATTTTCATGCTTCCAGGGGCTCGGGAAGTGAATTAAATACTATTTGGAGGCATTTAATGTTCAAGCAAAAACAGCTGATTTTTGACAAAAGAGATAACACCCCCCCATTACGTCATGCTTCAGAAATGTGGAAAATGGTCCGTTTTCAAATGTTTTATTTTTGAACGTCAGTTCACATTTGTAGGTGGATCATCAGTGTTAGAGCTAAAATTAGCATGTTTAAAGTGATTTTCATGCTTCCAGGGGCCCTAAACACAAGATTTATGGAATGGTTAAAAGTGCATAAAAATGGCCAATTTACTCACTCTGAGTTCTCAAAAAGGGTTTCTTCACCCCGGGAAGTTAATTAAATACCATTTGGAGGCATTTAATGTTCGAGCAAAAACGGCTGATTTTCGACAAAAGAGATAACACCCCCCCATTACGTCATGCTTCAGAAATGTGGAAAATGGTCCGTTTTCAAATGTTTTATTTTTGAACGTCAGTTCACATTTGTAGGTGGATCATCAGTGTTAGAGCTAAAATTAGCATGTTTAAAGTGATTTTCATGCTTCCAGGGGCTCGGGAAGTGAATTAAATACTATTTGGAGGCATTTAATGTTCAAGCAAAAACAGCAGATTTTTGACAAAAGAGATAACACCCCCCATTACGTCATGCTTCAGAAATGTGGAAAATGGTCCGTTTTCAAATGTTTTATTTTTGAACATCAGTTCACATTTGTAGGTGGATCATCAGTGTTAGAGCTAAAATTAGCATGTTTAAAGTGATTTTCATGCTTCCAGGGGCTCGGGAAGTGAATTAAATACTATTTGGAGGCATTTAATGTTCAATCAAAAACAGCTGATTTTTGACAAAAGAGATAACACCCCCCCATTACGTCATGCTTCAGAAATGTGGAAAATGGTCCGTTTTCAAATGTTTTATTTTTGAACGTCAGTTCACATTTGTAGGTGGATCATCAGTGTTAGAGCTAAAATTAGCATGTTTAAAGTGATTTTCATGCTTCCAGGGGCCCTAAACACAAGATTTATGGAATGGTTAAAAGTGCATGAAAATGGCCAATTTACTCACTCTGAGTTCTCAAAAAGGGTTTCTTCACCCCGGGAAGTTAATTAAATACCATTTGGAGGCATTTAATGTTCGAGCAAAAACGGCTGATTTTCGACAAAAGAGATAACACCCCCCCATTACGTCATGCTTCAGAAATGTAGAAAATGGTCCGTTTTCAAATGTTTTATTTTTGAACGTCAGTTCACATTTGTAGGTGGATCATCAGTGTTAGAGCTAAAATTAGCATGTTTAAAGTGATTTTCATGCTTCCAGGGGCTCGGGAAGTGAATTAAATACTATTTGGAGGCATTTAATGTTCAAGCAAAAACAGCTGTTTTTTCCCAAAAGAGATAACACCCCCCCATTACGTCATGCTTCAGAAATGTGGAAAATGGTCCGTTTTCAAATGTTTTATTTTTGAACGTCAGTTCACATTTGTAGGTGGATCATCAGTGTTAGAGCTAAAATTAGCATGTTTAAAGTGATTTTCATGCTTCCAGGGGCCCTAAACACAAGATTTATGGAATGGTTAAAAGTGCATGAAAATGGCCAATTTACTCACTCTGAGTTCTCAAAAAGGGTTTCTTCACCCCGGGAAGTTAATTAAATACCATTTGAAGGCATTTAATGTTCGAGCAAAAACGGCTGATTTTCGACAAAAGAGATAACACCCCCCATTACGTCATGCTTCAGAAATGTGGAAAATGATCCGTTTTCAAATGTTTTATTTTTGAACGTCAGTTCACATTTGTAGGTGGATCATCAGTGTTAGAGCTAAAATAAGCATGTTTAAAGTGATTTTCATGCTTCCAGGGGCTCGGGAAGTGAATTAAATACTATTTGGAGGCATTTAATGTTCAAGCAAAAACAGCAGATTTTTCACAAAAGAGATAACACCCCCCCATTACGTCATGCTTCAGAAATGTGGAAAATGGTCCGTTTTCAAATGTTTTATTTTTGAACGTCAGTTCACATTTGTAGGTGGATCATCAGTTTTAGAGCTAAAATTAGCATGTTTAAAGTGATTTTCAGGCTTCCAGGGGCCCTAAACACAAGATTTATGGAATGGTTAAAAGTGCATGAAAATGGCCAATTTACTCACTCTCAGTTCTCAAAAAGGGTTTCTTCACCCCGGGAAGTTAATTAAATACCATTTGAAGGCATTTAATGTTCGAGCAAAAACGGCTGATTTTCGACAAAAGAGATAACACCCCCCATTACGTCATGCTTCAGAAATGTGGAAAATGATCCGTTTTCAAATGTTTTATTTTTGAACGTCAGTTCACATTTGTAGGTGGATCATCAGTGTTAGAGCTAAAATTAGCATGTTTAAAGTGATTTTCATGCTTCCAGGGGCTCGGGAAGTGAATTAAATACTATTTGGAGGCATTTAATGTTCAATCAAAAACAGCTGATTTTTGACAAAAGAGATAACACCCCCCCATTACGTCATGCTTCAGAAATGTGGAAAATGGTCCGTTTTCAAATGTTTTATTTTTGAACGTCAGTTCACATTTGTAGGTGGATCATCAGTGTTAGAGCTAAAATTAGCATGTTTAAAGTGATTTTCATGCTTCCAGGGGCCCTAAACACAAGATTTATGGAATGGTTAAAAGTGCATGAAAATTGCCAATTTACTCACTCGGAGTTCTGAAAAAGGGTTTCTTCACCCCGGGAAGTTAATTAAATACCATTTGAACGCATTTAATGTTCGAGCAAAAACTGCTGATTTTCGACAAAAGAGATAACACCCCCCCATTACGTCATGCTTCAGAAATGTGGAAAATGGTCCGTTTTCAAATGTTTTATTTTTGAACGTCAGTTCACATTTGTAGGTGGATCATCAGTGTGAGAGCTAAAATTAGCATGTTTAAAGTGATTTTCATGCTTCCAGGGGCTCGGGAAGTGAATTAAATACTATTTGGAGGCATTTAATGTTCAAGCAAAAACAGCTGATTTTTGACAAAAGAGATAACACCCCCCCATTACGTCATGCTTCAGAAATGTGGAAAATGGTCTGTTTTCAAATGTTTTATTTTTGAACGTCAGTTCACATTTGTAGGTGGATCATCAGTGTTAGAGCTAATATTAGCATGTTTAAAGTGATTTTCATGCTTCCAGGGGCCCTAAACACAAGATTTATGGAATGGTTAAAAGTGCATGAAAATGGCCAATTTACTCACTCTGAGTTCTCAAAAAGGGTTTCTTCACCCCGGGAAGTTAATTAAATACCATTTGGAGGCATTTAATGTTCTAGCAAAAACGGCTGATTTTCGACAAAAGAGATAACACCCCCCCATTACGTCATGCTTCAGAAATGTGGAAAATGGTCCGTTTTCAAATGTTTTATTTTTGAACGTCAGTTCACATTTGTAGGTGGATCATCAGTGTTAGAGCTAAAATTAGCATGTTTAAAGTGATTTTCATGCTTCCAGGGGCTCGGGAAGTGAATTAAATACTATTTGGAGGCATTTAATGTTCAAGCAAAAACAGCTGATTTTTGACAAAAGAGATAACACCCCCCCATTACGTCATGCTTCAGAAATGTGGAAAATGGTCCGTTTTCAAATGTTTTATTTTTGAACATCAGTTCACATTTGTAGGTGGATCATCAGTGTTAGAGCTAAAATTAGCATGTTTAAAGTGATTTTCATGCTTCCAGGGGCTCGGGAAGTGAATTAAATACTATTTGGTGGCATTTAATGTTCAATCAAAAACAGCAGATTTTTAACAAAAGAGATAACACCCCCCCATTACGTCATGCTTCAGAAATGTGGAAAATGGTCCCTTTTCAAA